>NW_021851677.1:646165-654113 GCF_003651465.1 Formica exsecta | reverse complement strand
GCTCGCATCGTTTCTCCGCGTGTCGTAATTGTCGGTGCGATCGGCGCACATACCGGATCGCGCACGACGTGCGCCCATGATCGTCGTGTCGGTGCGACGTTAGACGTGCGTATCGTGCGTGTGTCTGCCGGTGGCAACGCGACGCCGTGCGTGCCTACCTCTACATTCATTCTCGCGCATCGTCTTCGACAGTGTGTATGTGCGTGTGCGCCGCGTGCATGCGTGTGTGCGATACGTAGATTCGCCGCCACTGTTGGCGTGCGGCGTGAAAAAGTGCCAGGGCACACCGGTCGTCTCTTAATACGGCGCTGATTTACTATTTGTGCGGTATTTGTGAAATTGCGATCACGCGCGCGCGCGACAGCGGTACATCGTTGTGCACGCATCGGCCGGCGGTGACACAAAAAAAAATATATTTTATATTAAAATATAAAAATTATAATAATATATATATGTAATTGCAAAATAAATTTTAATACAATATCAATCTAAGTCTATCTAATCAATCTGTTGTTTTTTTGACGATTTAAGCCATATTTCTTAATTTTCTTTACAATCTAATTAAAATGTTATTATAAATATAAATTACAATTAACTTTTTATTTCTAGGATTACACATATTTGACGTTGCGCCACAATGGGCGCTATCAAACAATTTGCAGTGGGTTGATCTGCAAGCATTGGTAGCACATAATACTGTGCAGGATATATATGATTTACATAACAAAGGGAAAGATATCACGGAAGCTAGTAATCTAAGTTCAATACATTCTACAAAGTTATCACAAACGGCAGGACACAATGATAGGATAGTGAATTCTAATGTACTAATTAGTACGGTTAATGAATCATTATCCAGACAAACGAGAAAATTGCAGAAGGAACAAAACGATAGGCTGGATAACTGCCAGAAGGATTTTGGTGTAGAGACAGAACTTGAATTATTAGATATCAATAAAACGACGAAATCCATATATTCGTTCACAAAAAATCAAACCAAAATTTTGCCTGAATCGCGGAAAGAAATTTATTATGATACAGATGTTAACTTTTTTAGTTGTGTGTCAAAGCATTCAATTAACACGCAAAATATTGCTGAACTGAAAATTGCATTGGACAATATTGAGCATAATAAAGAAAAAGAAGTTTGCCACTCTGGTAGCACCATTTCTGTAATCGATAATGAGCCACTTGATTTAGTAATAAGTTCGAAAGAAAGTACACAACGCAGCCATATTTATAATCAGACAGAAGATCGAATCTGTAATTATCCATACTCATCAGTTGGCGATAAAGGGACACCTCTGGTGGATGGTGCCATTTTAAAACAGATAGATCATTCCCCTAATGTACAGAGTTATAACGCAGAGTACAAGAATATAGATTATGGTTTATTGAAACTTTCTGATTTAGATGAGTTGTCATGTAATTCAGGCAGAGATAAAGAATTGTTGAAAACCATCAGTAAGTTGCGTACTAACAGTGAAATAAATGGAAAAACTGTAACAAACGATTTGAAAGAAGAGAGAGCGCATATTTTGGACAAGTATGTCACGCATGTGTTATCACCGCGCTTAAGTAGTGACAGTAAAGCATCGTCTTGGACACAGTCGAATGCCAAATGTAACAATATCAAGAAAGAGTGCTGCACTAAGGAAGAGGCGCACAAGTCAGAAAATACTGATCTGGTGCAATTGACTGCCTGCATCCCAAAATTAAGCAACTGGCCGTGTTTCGAAATGTCAGGACAATATCCAGGTCATAGCCGACCACCGGTTGGCACACCTCCACCGCAAACTGTCTGGAACCATCTCACACAGGGACAAGGTAATTTAAGTTTCCGACTATACCGAGTTACTTTCGCCGTTACATTTTAACATTTTACAACGCTATTCAGTCTTAATATGATAAATAATCATAACGATTGCATTTTCAGCTCTCAATATTCATCCAACTTTGTCTGGTGCCGCATTGAGTACAGCTGGGTTCTACACACATCCATCTATGGCGCGAGCGTCCCATCTACCGACTCAACTTACTCCTCAACTCGCTCATACGCAAGCACCGCCGACATGGCACACGCCTACAGTCCCCTCGAAAAGTGTCATGCCGACTAACACACCGGGCACTCCCTTGTTCAATTTACAAATGCTGGTGGACAATCGGCCACCAAATCAAAATCAATACAGAAATTCGCCTGGCTCCCAGAGTACGCTAGATCTTTCGTCCACGTCGGAGATTCCAGAGAATTATTCTCGAATAACTCAGGATATTCCCATCAGTTTGACTGCAAGAAACGTGGACAAGGGCAGTCGAAACGGTAACATAATCTCACCGCCGATACCGCTGAACGGGGAAACCTCGTCGGACAGCGGAATCAGCTCGTCCGTACCAACACCGAACTCCGTCAGCGAACCGGTCTCACTATCAACGAAAGAGGTTATTACACCTAAAATAACGGTGAAAAACTTTGAGAGCAATCTAAAGGGAGTTGCGAATCTTCACGATAAGATTAAGGAAATAAATGTAGATAATTTTTCGCAGAAAGTGATAAATTTGCCGCCTAGTGTGACGATAGAAAGAGTGATCGCGGACAAGAAGGAGCTCGAAACTCCTGTGAAACCTAAGGACACGCTGAGTGTTATCGCGCAAGTGCCAAGGAATGTCTTACCTGTTATAGTCAATCTCACGTCCAAAATGGAAAAGGACGTCACGGATAGTCCTAAAAGAGAATCTTCCTCCGAGAGAGACAGGAAGCATGACGAAACGAGCGTGAGATCGCCTAAGAATTTGCCGAAGAGAGGAAAAAAGGGTGTCGATTCTCTGTTAGAGAAATTAGAGGGTGGGAATAAGAAGCTCGGGAGTACCGAGAATATCGGTTCAGTGATTGTGATGCCAATAGAGGAGAAGGATACGTCTAGTGTTAAAAGTATGTCACCGGAGAGACAAAAGTCTAAATCGCCGAATCGTGAGGATGAGGTCGTGTCGCCGGCTTTCAGCAATGACGACTCAAACGACAATACCAAGCAGCGAAGGAAAAGAAAACTTGAAAAACCTGTAAGATTGAGTAAAGACTCGAAAACGGAAGTCGAAGATATGGAACTCGAGCCTACCGAACCTACGGAACCGAGAATTATCGATTCGGTGTCGGAAGAGACGGCTAGCTCCGCACCAACGACTGACGTTAAGACCGAGGAACAGATTGCTAGAGGAGCGGAAGAGAGAATATCGGACAAGACAATGGCGGACGAGAATGCGGAAGAAATATCGGAGGAGAATCAGCCGATTCGAAGGCGAAGAAGTAGCGAGGATACTGCGATTAGTAACTTGACGAATCCGGCGAATCAGAGGATACGAAGAAAATCCAGTGACGATGCGTCATCCGAGTTATCCAAAGTGACGAGTCCGAAAAATGCGAACAACACAACGACATCGACAACAACGAATGCCTTCGTTGAGGTCGAGTCAGAACTGGCAAAGATGTTCGCCGGGATCGTGGAAGCGGATTCAGATGTCAAAAATGAAGAATCAAAAGCGGAACTCGCGAGTGTGGAGATTCAGGGCGATAGCGACGCTGCGAAAATCGAAGGTCTCGAAAATAGTTTTCTGTCAGCGACAACGGATTCTCAGAACGTTCAGAACAATCCTATTGACGTTTCCTCCACTGTGGATACAAAGTTGTCGGGGAAGAGGGGTAAAAAGGGCAAGACGCAGGGCAAAAGGAAAATATCCAGGTCGTCGGAGAATATCTTCGGCACGACGAGTGATTCTCTGCCGAAGGAGACGAAGAAGAGGCGGATATCCAAAGGTTCGAAGAAACAGGACCAGGCTTCGAAGAAGGCAAAGAAAAACACCAAAGTCGACGGCCTCAGAGAGATGGCGTACGATTCCGGTTCGAACGCGAGTTCCATCAGATCGCGAGGCCCGGTGGTCCATGTGGAAGGTCCTAGAGACAGTCCGTTGAGTATCCAAGTGGTCAATGCACCGCGGGAAGAAGAGGAGGAGAAAACTAAGGAGAAACGGAAAAGTGTCGGCAACGGAAACGGAGGCCGAAGTAAGAGGCTTAGTCATCAGAACGATTTAGATTATAGAGGTGCGTACATGTGATGGAAAACTGTTTCTACATTTTTGTTACAACTTTAGCAAACAAGATCTACTTTATTACACATTTTTGGTTGTAATTTACCACAGGTAAAGTTAGTAAGGCAGGTCTCTTCAGCTCAACCTTGTCGTCGCGGTACGATGCGCACACCACGGATTCGACCTGGGTCTGTGTATTCTGCAAGCAAGGTCCCCATTCTGTTATACCCGGAGATCCGTCCAGGCCACATCCGAATCTGGCCGGACCACACATTGCAACAGGAACATACACAGTATGTATTTTTTTCGAATGACGACGTTTTAATAGTATATGAACCAGATATTTTAAATTTGCGTCAAGTAAACAATATGTATATTTTCATGATAATTAATTTTTTTTATCTATATAATTATTATACTTTTAACTCCATATATGTTTAACTGATTCTATCATATCGAGCTTAAGTGCTATTTTTATACAACATTAAAGTGATAAAATCAAATATATTTGAGAGCGAAACATTTAGAACTAAATGCCATGCTGTACATGCATAGAAGCGAGAGGTTGCACACTAGCAATACAAATATAAATATGATAAATACTCGTAACAGGTTCCAGCAGGCGTGTTAAGCGACTTATTTGGACCATACTTGATCGGCAAGGAACGGTTGGAGGATGGTATTTTATCGGCCGATGAACAAGAGATTACGACGGAACAAAAGAAAGGCGGTAAGAATAAGAGGAGCTTGAGGTACGCGGGTCTGGCGGATCAATTCTCCGCAAAGATGGGCAAGAAGAAACGTAATTCTATTGAAAGTAATACAAACGCTATCTTCACCGGTATGACTCTCCTCCCTGGTGGAGAAGAGCAACGATGGGAAGTATGGCTTCACGAACAATGTGCGGTATGGGCAGCTGGAGTTTATATGGCAGGTAAGACATCACAAATAATGGAAATACATGTAAAACAGTAAGAAAGTAAGACAGTGGAGTAGTATATGAATATTAAATGAATAATGAATACGAAAAATGTGTTTTGGCAGGCGGCAGAGTGACAGGATTGCAAGAAGCGGTATGGGATGCCGCCAAGTCAATATGCGACTCCTGCGGCTTGACGGGTGCGAACATTGGTTGTGTGAAACGAGGTTGCAAGGCTGTTACGCATTATCCATGCGCATTGACGAAAGGTTGGCATCTCGACACAAATCAGTACATACCTAAGTGTAATCTTCATCGAGTTACGTGAAACTCCGGTGAGTCTGTGAACATAGGCTAATGTGAAAATTAGGTCGTATTCACATTATATCACATTGAAAACCGGCTTTAATTAGATGCACCGACTAAAGGGCAATAATGTAAGAGACTAAGTATATAAATCCGTTTTTATGACTGAAGATAGCCTTACTAGTTAGTAAGGTATATTCTAGTTGACAAAGCGCAGGAGCAAAACATCTTCATGATACAATCACTTGATGTGTAATAAAGTTACAAGGTTGATTGGAATATAATAACAGATGCGGAAAAGAATGATATAATTGATGTAACTATAAATAGATAAAATCTAACAAATGGTTGATTCGATATTCTATCTCCTTTAATAGATATAAATTTATCTTGTTTAATGAAATAAATGTGAGATGTTTTGAAATTACGCTTTGTATCATTCAACTTGTAAGTGTGTATCTGGAGCGTGAAAGTATAAATGTGAAAGCAGTTATACTAATTTCCAGACATCAAGTGTAGAATCAATATGCTCGAGAAAAATACTTTCCAATGTACAAGATGTTTAAACAACAACGCTATTAACTGTCTGAGAATTAAAAAAAAAAAAAAAAAGAAAGAAAGAAAAAAGAAAAAATAAATGACGAACGAAAGTGAAGAAATAGAAACTCTTCTCAATTATTGAATTTAACTGATTTTCTTGGCCTGTGGCCTTGAACAGTGGCCTTTTCGACTTAATATAAAAAAAGCAAGATTTTTTTAATTTTGAATCTGTAGAATAGACGGATCACTATCGAGGAATAATGATAATCAAAAAGGAAGGCGTTTGCTTTTTTATTCACATTTACGAAAAAAACATTACAAATTTTCTTAATAACATCATGTACGCAGGAATACATAAATAGGGCATATTGTACTGAATGTTATCGAATTCAAAATTTGTAAAATGTGGCAGCCATCAAAATTGGATATGTTTAAATGCAGTAAGATGAGTAAGTTCAAGTAACATATAAGTGAAAATTGAATATCCTCTGTGTTTTTTTTTTCACGAAGCTCGAGCATGTAAGACAAGTGTTCTCTAGTGGATGTAAAAAAAGAAAAACTTTGTATATATAAAAAAAATAAAGAAATTATACATATTATTGAAACATTATGATTCAAGATTTTACTAGGGGTTTAAAAATTTTTTATTTATTATTCTCATGAGAATACATGCATGTGTTTCATAATAGAATTGTTGTGTGTAATTAATGTATTTTATTTTCTTTTGTTTGTGTGTCTACATGAATTATTATCTATACATGTGACTGTCCATGTAAAGTTCAATCATTTTTTGTTACATTTTTATTGATATTTTTTTGTAAAGATGCTTTATCACGCAGATTTTAATTTTTGCATGTTATAAATCGACAATTTCTTGAAGAAAAATATTTTTATGCTTGGATAGAACTAAATGATTAAGATGAGAACACTTGTAAAACTTTATTATCTCTGTAATTCTAATGTAATAAGAAAGAACAAAGACCATACGTCTCATTGCATTCAATGGTACGTTTTGTACATCGTCATACTCACTGTCATTTTACTAATGCATCTGTATGGTCGTAAAACCAATGATTCAAATCCAACGTTCTACATGTATGATTTACTGTTAGTGATTAAATTGACAGCTATATGTATTATTACGTTTTTTCATATTAATATTGTGGTCATCTTTGCTGTCATTGTTGTTGTCATCATCGTTTCCATTGTACTTTATCAGAGCGTGAGAGAGACAAGTTTTTGCTATGATAAATGTAAGAACATTAACAAGCGATTTTTTTGCTGCATCAAGAAGAACTATATAGCAAAAATCAGGAAAATTGTATAAAAATAATATTATATAGAATAATGTATACAATGTGTACATAATATTAATTTGCATAGAGGAAAAGATATATATACATATATAGATTACATATGTGTGTGTATATATATATATATACATATATATACACACATAGCACACAATATACACATCAAGTATATATATTGAAAATAGTTGTCACATCTTTTCCCACAGCACAGAGTATGATATAAATTAGATATAATCATTTTCAAATAGTAACTATATATTCGGAAATGGAGATAAAATTATTGAGCGTAAAAAGATTCTTTGTACATATATAGTGCATAGTAACAAATGTAAAAAATATCTCTGAAAAAATTTTATTTAGAGACTCATATTAACTGTTTCGAAAAAATAATAATAAAAGATATGACACGTTTACACTTCGAGAAAAAGTACACAAAGCCTAATTTTCTTTTCACGACACTTTTCGAGACATCACTTTCGACGCCTCTCGGTATTAAAACGGTCTTTGTATAAAACGGATGCGCGCGGATACAGCCAAAAAAGAATACTACTTAGATAACTATAATAAGAGAGATATTGAATTGTAAACGAAACGCTTATACTCTACAATTGTGTATGAAAAAGGGAAACAAAAATTTTATCGTAGAAAAATAATTGTAAAAAAAAATATATATATCTATATATATTAATCTTATTACTTGTGATACAAAAAAAAGAAAGAAGACAAATTCCGTAGTGAAATGGTCCGACGAATGAGATATTCCAATCATTTTTTCCATCGTCGAACGACT
>NW_021851677.1:597753-645711 GCF_003651465.1 Formica exsecta | reverse complement strand
AGCGGTTCACGTGCGCGCGCGCGCATCCTCATGTACAGTAGAATTTTTGTAGTAAGTTAGTAATATAGGATTGTATACATATTATTATTTAGATCTGTATCTTGTGGATAGATAAAGTCTAAGGATACAGATATTGCACCACCAAAATTGTAGAGAATCCCTTAAGAACAATAATCTCTCTCTGTACGCAGAATCGTGCGCGCCGAAATTGCGCTATGAAAAAAAAAAAGTGTTTTCGCGTCTATCATTTCGACAATTTGTATAAATGGGTCATACTTGGCTTGTAAATTGCACGTCGATGAGAAGCGTAAACGCGAGACGCCGAGATGAGGATAGTCAAGCGCAGAGAAACCTGAATATCACAATGCCTAAGTAATTTGTATAAAAAGAAAAAGATAAATCTGTAAAGTAAAAAAAAAGAAACTGTTGCGTCGTGATATGTGGGTGTAAGAGAAAATAAATAGCGCGAAATAGAGGCAGCAAAAAAAGATGCATCGTATAGTATCGTTAAATGCGAGAACAAAGAGTTATGCATCTCTTTATTCCTACTCTTCGTATATTTTGTTTTAAGTTTAATTTTTATCTTAGAGTTTTTTTTTTTGTTTCTCTCTTTGATTTTCTCCACTCTGTCTCTCTTTCTCTATTCTTCTCCCTGCCTGTGACTTTCGTCTGTCCTACGTATTTCTCTTCTTTCGAGTTGGATAGATGTACCCATTTTTTTGTGACCTGGTTTAATGTTAATAATTATTAAGAAAAACAAGATTGATTAAACTCTATTTAATAATATGGAATGATAGAGAAATCGCGGCGAGAGAGAGAATTGTATTTGAGATCAATACAATAATACGATTAAGTATACATCTTTGTGTAATATAAATATAATAAATAAAAACACGCTATATTTATCTATACATAATATATATACATATAATGTAGTACTGTAAGCTATATTATAGGTAAAATTCTCTCCTAACTGTAATCCCGATAACTACAGCAGTATTGTAATAATGACAGAATCTTTTTTTATAATGGCGAAACAATATGATATTTATTAATGCAAAAAACATTTTATCATAATTCGATGTAAAAGATTCTTATTCAAATATGATGGGAGTTGCAAGTTGGCAATTTATATAGACTTATAAATATATAGACAGAGAAAAAAAAGTATATAGAACCAAATATATACGAGGGGAATTGAAACTAACGCTAAATGGAAGGGGAGGGAAGTTAGTAGCATGGTAATTCGGCTAGTTCCGCGGCATCTCTTTCTCACTCTAACGTCATCACATGGCAAGTATGAATATAGTGGCAGAGGTATACAAGAGAAGTGGAATAACGTATCGGAGGAAATCCGGGATAATACGCAGAGGTTTAACTGTAAGTGTTAGTCTTTATAAATATCACACGACTGCCATCATTTAATTGTACAAAGTTATTTTAGTAGCCGAAAATTAGGCAGAAATTTATTTTAGTGTGCGTGTGGCAAAAGTGCAATTAACAACATGGCGATACGATCCGTGTTGTCTGCGTATTCTAGAATTTATTAATCCCAACATTTCCGGTATGCAAGTAGATAAGTATTTTTCTGCCCGGTTATTCATGTGTCATGATTGATGAATAATTAATATATTTTTATTTATTAATATTTTTTGCACGAACTGTTTATTCTTTTAATCTCTCTCTCTTTTCTTGTGTTTATAATCTTGTGCTTATATTAAATGTTTAGCCTGATATCATATTCATAGAATCAAAATTTATCGAATAAATTTATCAATTATTTATCGAAGAGAGATAATTTTTAGAACTTTTATAATAGAATACATCCAACAAACTTTTCGTCGTACGAATATAATATCAGCTTTACAATCTGCCACATTATCAGAGTTTTTAGTCATATACGAATAGACTAAGCATGACCAAAAATATCTGATGATCCCAGATGTCAAATATGCCATTAATGAATGCTAATGTATATTCACGATTTGTTGATTTGTAAGAATGGTTTTAAATTTAAAACATTTAGCGCGCGGTTTTTTTGTTCTAGAGACATTTCGAAGCATCTAGTGTTTAGTGATTTTCTCGAGTATTCTTCGTTCAACCGCCGACAGATAGCGTTAACGGTCAACTTAGCGGTTTCAAAAAAAAAAAAGCACAGCACAACAATACACGCGCGGCCGAGTCCGATGAAAATTGTGGAAATGGTGAAGTTGTGGTGTGGGTGTACTCCGAGTTAGGTGAGTACATTAGCGAGCATACATAATCAAAGTGATAGCGTTATCGGAGAAAAGTGAAAAACGTGACGATAGTCCGACGTCGTGCGATCGCATAACTTTATACGCTTTCCTTCTTACTGTCGTCTCCGAGAAACACTTTGCTGTGCTAGAGTGCTGGGAATTGTTTTGCATGTACCACTAGGTGTCTCTCTCTCTCCCTTTCTCTCTCTCTCTCTCTCTCTCTCTCTCTCTCTGTCCGACGATTCCTATCTGCCGATTTCGTCCAACTTTGACGAAGCGAAACGATCGTCGGAAAGGACGTTTCGCGGCTTCGTCGTGTCGAGTCGATCACGATATCGACAGGTGCATCATAACCTCTATCCGGTGTTGTGCGAGACGTTTTATAATTTCGCGAATTGTTTCACGCGTTTACGCATCGTCCTCGTCGTCGTTATGTCGATCATGACAGGTGTATATATGACAGTATACACGCACGCGACTCGCGTGTGCATACACGCTTGTACGAGCGAGGACGAGGCGAGCGGGACGAGAGCGAATCATCTGTCAACTCGACCAATTTTTGTTTTCGGCGAATCTTTTCGGATCCGCTCTCGTCCTCGAAACAAAGGCTCCGTTCCTATCCGCCTGCGTTTTCCCACGCTTCGAGCATCTGAAACGAAGGATGTAATAGATATTTTTTTTGCTATATATACGCGAGAAATTATAAATATGAAGACAAATTTTTTATTAAATTTTTGTGCGAAAGGAGCGGGCGCGAAGAGATTTTTCGCGATCGCAATCTAACAAGTAATTTTAGGATTGGAGCTAATTGCGCGGACATTGGCATTTCACGTGAAATTAAAAGAAATGGAAATGTATATTCCCTCGTGATCGAGTCCACGATTATATCGGTCCCATGTGCACGTTTGTTATCGGATTAACGTGACCAGATTTTTCCTCTCCTAACGTTATAACACGGAGCGCTCGCGAACAGCTGCTCGTATATGCACGTGAGAACTTTGACAAGTATGCATTGAATCCGTAAATTGAGAGAGAGAACTTCGACATTCCATATATATTATTTCGTAGCGCTCTTGATAATAATCAATCCCAGATTTTGGATCTGATATTTCGTGTCTTGATTGAATCGATCCCGTTATCTCTTTTTATCTCCAACAATCGATCTATATCGAACAAATTTATTATGAACTCAAAATGTACGTCAGAAACTATATTAATGAGAGAAAATCGTTAATCGTGTTATTAATTAATAAACGTGAATTTCCTAAATTTTGCTCGTTTCGAAAGATTTTCGTATAAAAATTAATAAATTCATCGAAAAAGAATTTTTTCTCCGTTTCACCCTCTCCCTCCCACCCTCCCTCGCTACCCACACACGTCACCAAATTTGCACGCCGCTATTATATACTCCCCTCTCTCTCCATCTACCCTACCATGATCCAACCTCTATTGATTGCTCTACCGCACTACTGCCCTACTTTTATGGCTTTACCCCACCAACCCTTCGACGACTCTCTCCCCCTTCTCTGTCTCTCTTTCTCTCTCGGACGTCACGTATCACGGCCATAGAGGCGCGGGAGATGTAGAACACATTCTCCCTACCGAGAAAGTGCCGCTCTTGCAGGTGCGCAGGAGGTGCAGCGTTGCTAGGCTTCCGGAAAAGGATTGGGAGAGGAGAAGAGAGAGTGAGAAACCCGAATCTCGGGGGTGCGGCCCCTCGGCTTAGATCCGTATTTTCGACACGTGTTTAGCGTCAGATACAACTGTTTGGCGCTAGTGCTATATCAGCACGTCGCAAAAAAAAAAAAGAGAGAAATTTTGAACGCGATTTGGAAAATTTAGCTCGAAATCACAAGCGGAAGATGATAATATATTTAGCGTTGAATACGAAAGAATGGAAAATATTTAAAGACGTCGCGATAAGTAGGTTTAATTATTCCGGCTATAATTTTGTCAACGTGAAGATCTCGCGATAAGAGATGAGATAGTCTTTGATTTCGTTTTCAAACTGTTCACTGTTTTCTCTTTCTTTAATAAAAATATAAATATATATCTATTTTTTTTAAATAAAATTAATAAAAAATTTAGAGTATTTAAAGAAGGATATTATATTTTATCGTCTATTCTCTTTTTCCTCTTAAAATAATTCTTCTTAAAACAATATATGTTTTGTCAGCTAGTGCTATATCAGCACGTCGCAAAAAAAAAAGAGAGAAATTTTGAACGCGATTTGGAAAATTTAGCTCGTAATCACAAGCGGAAGATGATAATATATTTAGCGTTGAATACGAAAGAATGGAAAATATTTAAAGACGTCGCGATAAGTAGGTTTAATTATTCCGGCTATAATTTTGTCAACGTGAAGATCTCGCGATAAGAGATGAGATAGTCTTTGATTTCGTTTTCAAACTGTTCACTGTTTTCTCTTTCTTTAATAAAAATATAAATATATATCTATTTTTTTTAAATAAAATTAATAAAAAATTTAGAGTATTTAAAGAAGGATATTATATTTTATCGTCTATTCTCTTTTTCCTCTTAAAATAATTCTTCTTAAAACAATATATGTTTTGTCAAAGATATCTTATTCTGAATCGTTATTATTCCGAAAACTATTTTTGTCAAGGAAAAATTGATTTTGTATATCGCGCAAACTATTTGCGACAGAAAAAACATTCGGCGATTTTACGACATTTGCTAAACGTTGATTTAGAGGGTGTGTGTTATCACCATGAATCCTTGCCACGATCGGTGTCGTACGCGCGTATAAAATACACGAATATCGTCGACCGAAACGCACAATCTCGGACATAAATCGCGGACCTTCGCCGGATCCGTAAATCGTCCTGTAACCGCTATGTTTGCCGGCCTCGCGTGCGGGAGAATCAAGGCTGCATGTGGTGGCGTAGGTTTATTTTTGAGAGTCCTGTAGGGCTGTTTTATCTCTCTTCGCGTGGACAAGGCTTTTCGTCGCGTACATCGCGTGCCAAACTCGGTGCGTGCGATATTTATACGATCTCTCGCTCGCCGTTTCGTGCTAAAACGGAAATGCATCACGGTATGCAATTCTATCTCTTTTTTTAACTCTGATAGGACTGGCTAATAAGACAAGCGAGCGATTTTGGGATCCTTGAAAGAGGAAAAGCGTTTTGTTCGGCCTTGCTGAGCTTTTAATCGACTTTCACCTCGCCTGACTATTATACAAATACACCCTCTATAACATACATTTGTCTAACAAATTATCGCCGCGTGGCGTGACCGGCGGCAGTGAGATTTCTTTTTTTAGCGTATCAGCAATCGATAGTTTTAGCCGTTCACGCGAAACCAATCTCGCTATCCGTTTTTCGGCCGACTGCGGATTAGACGCGTCTGTTTCGATATTTCCGTCCTTAAGGATTCCGCCGGTCCTTCACTCCGTCACTCCGCGTGTGCGCCTGGCATTATAATCACTGCGACGAAGTGGCGTGACTCAGCGTAAAGTCAGGCGGCCGCGAGTGATGCGAGTGCGTTCTAGTCGTACACGCGTTGACCCTACTCGAGTAGTATCAAGCAAGCTTGATCAGACACCGTTTCATTTCTATTGTAACTCATGGCCCTGAACGAAATTCCTCTCCGGAGAGTATCCGAGCGAGATTTTTCTCAGGGGAAGATTCTCACTACATAGATCGCTGAAATATTCTCTCACTTATTTTCTTTGAAAATATAAATATTGTTAGGAAATTTTTATTTAATTTTCAATATTAATATATAATTGACATTGTGAGATTTAATAAAATCTCTTATCCTAGAAATATATTTGTGAATTAAATTTGTTTCTTGTATGCGGAGATACAGGAGGAACCGCATTTTTGTAATGACATAATGGATAAACAGATTTATTTATGAGCCTGCTTATATATGTAATAAATTTAAGTGACAGTTATTATTTATTTTAAGTTTCCTTGTCATAATTCTTCAGCGCGACATATTTTGGGAAGCGCTGTTATATATGCGGATGCTATTTCTGTTTGGCACATCATGGTATTTAACAGTACATATCTACGTTTATACAAGTCACTACCATTCGTATAATATCTATGGCTTGCAGCTAAAACAACTTCGTTTATGTCAACAAGTGTAATTCGTCTTTTATTTTCGACTTACGGGTATGTGTAAGTGACAACCACGTTTTCGTGCAAACAGTAGCGAGGATCCAATAACGCGATACGATCGTGCTAGAAGACTATATATAGGATAGAGAACAAAATCGGAACAAAGTGATGCAAAATTATGATCTTACAATTAGTATTATCAAATCGACTCTTTGTCCTTTGTGTTTTAAGCCAGCCAATCATCATTTATCGGCATATTCCGATGAGTTCTTTCGCAACGTAATTTATTACAGACGATATGGACTCGATTGTGATATTTTGTATCTCCGGATTCGCGTGACTCGCGATCAAAAACAATCAGTGAAATTTCGACGAATGCGGGGTCTATCGCTCCTCGTCCGCCGTTCGTAAGGATTATATCGATAATCCGCGCGTGGCCAATGTCTTTATTCTTCAAGGTCATTATGGTAGAACGAGTGAAGGCAACAAGGCAAGATGACTCACACGCGGAATTCGCCGAATCGCGGTCGGATCGATCCGGGCGCGCGGCTGCGTCAGAGACGAATTATAGATTTCGGTGGGTCGGGGAAGCGCCGATTTTTTGGGGACACACGCGATTCCATCACTGTGCTTCTCTCTGTGCTACTCTACCTTACTTCCCGTTGTGAGTCGCCGGTACCGCGTGTCACACGTGTGACACACGTGTGAAGGAACGCGTGTCCCGTGAGCGCAGGCATCCGATAACCTTTCTTCAAGGGAATTCCCGCCCTGCGGATTCGATCGAAGGTACTCGGCCGAGGTGAAGGTCAAGTTTGCTAGTCGCCAGTCGGCGATATCTGATGATTTGCCTGCCATTACGATATCTCACGGGATATCTCGTTTTACTAACGGGGCAGGGCAATTTAGATCATTGGGCTTCTCGGTTTTCCCCCACCTTTTTGCGAAAGTTCCGTCGCGTGGCGGATATAATTTATCAGCCACTATACATGAATAAGTATGCACGAAATGACAACCTGAGAATGGGAGATCATATAATATATATTATATATTATATACAAATCTTTTGATCCTTATGTATCTCCACAATCGAAATTTATTTGAAGACTAGATATCTTATCAAAGAAATTTAATTTAATATATCTAACTTAGAATTAAAGAATAATTAAGATATACAATTGGAAAAAAGGAGAGAAGAATAGAGGTAATGATTTTTTTAAACTTTTATAGGAAGTATTAATTTTAAATTGGTCGAGGAAACTTTAGGAGAAAGATACACGCAATAATTTTCAGAACGTCTCGATCTGTCATATCCCGATTATATTATATCTGTTGACTTCACCATGCCCGTCTTTCGATTACGCATAAGTCGCAATACTATGCTTGATAAGATTAAAGACTAACTTGCAATTTTACTGCTGATACAAACCTTGGTTATTATTTATGAACCGATATACGCACACGGTAATACGTGGAACGTGTATCGGGCGATTTTTTGCTTTTCTCGGATACGAACTTGGAATCATCCATTGAGAATCAAATTACAACATTTAATTGCCTGCGCAATGTAACAGCAAAAGTAATCCGCTGACATTTCGAGCGACACGACCTATGGTATATTACTTTTGACACGTCATTGTTAAATATATTCACTGCATTAAAGATATATCTCGAGCGTTTGCGCATTATTTAGCGTTTTATAATTAGTGGCTTTAGAATATTTTTTTTTCTCGTTTCTGTGCACTCGAACTTTTTTTATTTTCGAGTTTCCTTGATCTTTATATAAGGATATATATCTATCTTTCTTCAATTAAATTTTAGCAAAAATATATTTATTATTCACAATCAATACGTAATATATTTAACGATTATGGGACATTTCCGATAAATTTCGCGTTTTTCAAACTTCGATTCTGAATTATCCAACAGGATGTGTAAAATAGTTAAATCTTCTCATAATAATATTGTCGACAGACGCGATGTTGGAAAACTAGGTCGATCGTCGTATTTCATCCGTGAAATGTCACTAACCTGGGGAATTGAGAGCGAAAAGAGCAACGATGTTTTTTTACATATATGTATTTTACACAATGTCCCAGAATCGTTCGCGACTCTTTCCTCATTTTTCGGAACATTCGAGATTTATCCCAAATTTGTTTTTCCCGGAATATCTCGTTAACATGCAGAGGATATCAAGGAGGTCGATTCGTACGCTGACTCTATCGCGTGCACGTGAATTCGCATTTGCATTTATTATCGCGTGCATGCTTACAGGGAGAAAACTTTTAATCAGCTGTGAGTTGTCAGAAATATACGTATCACGCGCACGTCAATAGATCCTTGCAAATTCAACGCTTTCGTCGTAATGCGGCGAAACATAAGATTCCGATGGATCATATCCGTTGAATTTTGAAATTATATTTTTAATTAGAAAATGCTCTCTTTTAATCAATTAGTGAAATGATATCTTATGACAACTAATTTATAATGGTTAATGACTAATTCGTTTTACGGCTTTAAAAAGTGTTTTTTCCATTGTATTCATTATATATTCCTTTGATCATTTTCTTATAGTACACCGTGCTTAATGAGGAGCCACACTAGTGATTGTTCACTTGCGAAACTTGCAAGAACTTTAACGCAGAACTTTACTCGTGAAAGAACGGTTTCGCTTCGGTATCTTCGTTCTTGGAATATAAGAATACAATGACTGCGGGACATGTTCTCTCGCTTGCATCGTGAATATTTTAGAAGATAATCGACATATCTTTGAAATAAAATTGCAAAGAAAAACGACAGACTAATGCAACACTCGCTATTGTCCCTCTTATCGCGCTTTATTCTCCTTAGGTATCCACATGTCCTATACCTAAAGAATGTTCCACAACGATATTACTTTGACGCTTTATTTTTTTGATAAAAAATTGGTATTAAATAAATATTATCACTGCGATGTTATATATAATTAATATCGGAACCTTAGCTGGCGATTGTACAAGGATGAACACATTCTCGGCCTCGGAAAGAAATCTTATTAACAATTTCTTAGATTCTTATGATTATGAAGCGATCTTTATCTTCGTGATGTCTACACGTGTCCGGTTCTTCCCTATGCTTTCTCGTGTTGTTGTATAGTTCCGGTCAATACGAAAAGCGGTATGACATTTAAATAATGCAAAGATGTGAACTCTCGATTTTCCTTACTAGCTACTTGGATTATACTTGAGTGTAAGCACGACAAACTTCTTGAATACTGAAGTCTGATAAGTTCTCTCATTAAGAATTACAACGATAGTTGGCAAAAACATTTGCTGACATCCAATAATTTGCGCATAAGACAGCATACACAGTATGTTTACTTCTTTAATTAATCCAGAAAAAACAGTTCTTAAAATTTCTTTTGAATTCTTTGATTATTTGATATTATAAAATCTTAAATTATTTATTATAATTGACTGTAATAAATATTTTAGTGAATATTAATTTATAAATAAAAAATAAGCAAAAAAATGTTGACTCCAAAAATAAATAGAAATAGACAAGAAAATTAAAAAGAAAATGCTTTTTGAAATATCGTGAAAGAATTTTGACAATTGCATGATTATCTTCGTCTTTGTATCAAGATTATGTTTATTATGGCGAGAAACATATTTCTTACACTGCCAAGAAATTGCGGAAATTATTTTGACGTTAATTCACGGTTGATATTTTTGATCAAGCCTACAGAGAGATATATAACTGTTGGAGATTCTCTCTGCGTACAGCCTGTTTCTTCTTTCATTGATGCTAGCGTCACAGATCGTTTCGACGTAGACTTGAATGCGAGCCAAGAGACTGATCATTCTTCTCATCCAAAATATAAGCCAACGTTCGTCAATTTTCGAACAATTTGCAGTAATAAAGAGATCGGCGGTCGATTATTTCTTTACAGAAATATTGATACTAGTCCAATTGTAAAAATATATCGTGTGCGTGTGGTCGTTTTATATCTTTTAATTAATGCGCGAGTTTAGAAAAAAATGTGTAAAAGAAAATATTGTTATTAGAAAATATTTTATAGCAATTCTATATATGTGGTGTTTCTATAACTAACATGAATGATTTTGCAAATTGATTTTTTTATTCTTGAAGGATTTTTTCTAAACGTCTTTTCAAGACATTTTAATTTATTGAGTACTCTGCGGAAGATCGCGTGGGTACATCTCAGTGTCAGATGTCAGATTTAATTCGTGTCGCTCTTCAAACAGCGTTCAATCTCCGCGTTAATAAATTTACGCGTCGAATGACACGATAATTCTGCGAAGAGGGATTAATTCGAATATATTTGTTATTTTATCGATTCGTAGCGGATTTTCGTGTAAAACAGCTGACCGCGCGAACACACAGATTCATCTCTAACATTCGATCATTGCTTTTCAATTGTTAGCGCAATTTGAAATTTTACAAAACTACGATTCAATCATTCTCTTGTATCGTTTTGTTAATCATTGAAACCATTTAGATTTAGAGTAATCTTATTGAAATTTGAAAAGATTCCACGCGCAAAATTCTCGCGCGACACGCGAGTTCGCATTCAGAGTTTAATGGATTCTGAATGCGTGAAAACCTGTCAACATTGGATCTCATGGTATGACAGTAAAATGCAACTTGTCAGCCGGAGAATGAAGCGACATGTGGCTCCGGTATTGATCCGCACGTTCGGCAAAGCTGCGCGCCTTTTCGCGTATGCTTCCAATTTCGGTGCATTCTTTCCGAGCGATCGTCCGCGAAGTTAGGTTTTACACACATGGCCTCTTTGATCATTTTTTTTTTTTTTCCCGGCGACCGAATTGCACGATTCGATAAAATTCTCTCCGCAGGGACACACCGGATCAAATCCGCGGGTTTCCTTCTGACTAAAATCGAATTTTCCTTCCGCTCTGAGAATAAAAATATAGCAATCGACGATCGTATCATTTATTTTTATAATAAGTGTAAATATACGATTCTTAACAATCTCGAATCAAAGGATAAATTTTAAATACGGAAACACGTGAAATAACGCCGTATATTATATATATATAAGGAGCGACAAAAAAGAAATTGTGTTAATAATATTATCTGGTTAATAGTTATCCTATGAAGGGATGGGAAAAGAGGGGAGTAAAGACGTCAGAAGGCTGTGTGTCTATCGATGAAGGTATATTCACGTACTCTATTCTTCGTTTATTTTTACGATAACCGATAATTTTCGCGAGCGCAATGACTAGGCTCTTAATTAGAGTAATCTAAAAATAACTAGAAATGAGTTTCATGCATACAGAGTAATAGGATTTAGTCCGTTTGATAACAATCTTTCCGTAAATATTCTCGATATAATTTTATTTTTTAATGTCCCTTGTGTAGAGAGAATGATCATCGCCTCGTTAAGGAAGCTGTCGCGCACGAGACGGGAGGGCGAGAAAAAGAAGGGGAGAGAAAAAGACGTCACGTCACGAGAGATCGACGCTCGTAGGCGAGCTAAAAACGCGCCGAGACGTGTATCCGTCGATAGATATGTGGGCAGTGATGGTCGGTATCGGAGGTCGGCGGTGATCGCGAAAATATTTTCATTATAAATAGCGGTCGACGCGCGCGGAAGGTGCAAGCGAGTCGCTCGCTTCATTCTCACGGCCCTGAATGCCAAAGAACGTTAGAACTTTTCTCGAAAGAGTTAAAGCTGCTTTTATAAAATACAGGATTTTCCAAACTTAAAATAAGTTGGTAGACTGCCTTTGACTATTTTTTTTTGTTTTCTTAATTCTACGCGAAGTCGCATAATAGCGTGTAAAATAAGTAATAGTAATAATAATATATAATAATAATTTTTTTTTTTTTCAGTAGAAATTATGTTGATAATTGCATAGGTAAATAAAGTATATATAATGCAAGCATATATAATGCAAGTATATATGATGCAAGCGGTTCCATAATGCGTGTTTATTTTATAGCTTCTAAATGACGAAGAAATAATTATTGGCAGGATGTATGATGTTTGCGTTTTACATATAAATTATTTTCTCAAGAAAAATACTATGCCCGTTAAAAATACTATGATTTTTACGAGAGAAATTTATTTTTGTCTCTACTTTGTAGCAAAGAATTATCGAGCAATAGGAAATACTAACATGTTTTTGTTCGACACTTGTTTGAATTTTATTTCAAATGGCACATTCCGTGTCAGAATTAACAATGCATAACTAAAAAAGAGTTTCTTCTTAATTTTTTTTTTGCGGTAGAAAATACAAGTGATAGATGCGTTTATTTATTGATTGCGTCAGCAGTCAGGAGATTCTTTATGAAAGCCGTGTTCTATAAAATTTCGACATGACGAATAGAATTTTTCCCTCTGCACGATTGATCTCTACTGAATTTCCATTTCTATTTTATGTTTTAGATTTAATTTCCGACGAAATACTGAATCAAGAACTAATGAAAATTTCAAAATCATTATATTAATATTACAAAGATCCTTTCAATTATCTACGATATCGGATGGGAAAGATGAAGTTTTCCATAAAACCGGAAGTGAATTCCTATAAAAACTGCTTCGGTCGCGGAAGACGAGCCACGTTCGTCTTCGTCGTTTATTCTCTGACCTATTTGCCGACATATGGGTCATGGAGTTCAGCAACCCAGGTCGGTACCCAGGTCGACTACTATAACGGGTGACCCGAATAAAATTGATTAGAACCTGTTTCTGTCGCGTGGAACATTTCCATGGATAAATATTTCGCGTAAACTTATGCGTGAGTCATTTTCTCTTTGGAAAGATTTTCTAAATGATGTAACTTGGAAATGTTCCGGATTTTCGGATTTTCGAGTACGAGTGTGTATATGTATTATACATGGGAAAGGTGTCATGAATAAAATTGCTTGGCAGTGCGTGGCGCTCTAATTAGACAATTATGAATCAAAGTATATGTTACCGGCCGTCACGATCTCGTTAGAATCTTTAACGCTTCATTCTCTCCTTTTTCTCTCTTTGTCTTTCTCATTTCAAACCGTTTCAACGCACGCGCATGCCGGCAAATTGGAACGCAGGCAGACCATTTGTTTCGTTTCGTCTCGTCTCGTCTCGTGACGACATCCGACGCATCCGTTCGTCCTATACTTTGTAATCTTCAGACAAACAATGCCGGGATACACACAGCTGTCGCTACGAATGACTGTTGCAAAATAAAACAGAGCCGTATCAACTTTAAATGGATGCAGCGATGCGTTATGGACGCGCGCGTATCGTTGCTTTTGAAATGTACTCTACAATTTGCATTTTAATTCTAAAATTCCAAAAGCGCAGAAAGACGAGAATAACAAACTGTGACAAAAATTTCGAAATGTATAAAAAGCGAAGAGCGGACGCAATCAGCTTCTTGACTGCATCGGCGATTCGTTAGGTTTCATTTCGCAGCCAATCACGAGTGCCAGGTACATTTATCCGTAAGTGGCTGCCGGCTTTAAACACAGGGTTGGTCCAGATAACCGTCGGAGTGGTTGGCCGCGCGGGGCATCGAAGGACAGAGGAGGAGGGGAAGTAGGAGACGCGAGGAGTTCAAAGAGCGCCCGAGCGGATATCCTTATTCGAATGTTTAACTCTTGCGCGAGGGTGCCCGTCGCGCGTCCGTCCAGGGAGAGTAGGTCGTTTCCATGGCGACAAGGGGTGCATCGGACTGGCACTGGTATCGTTAAAACTAAACGGGGCACCCCTTTCCCCTCTGCCTGACAAGGCGGCCTCCCGTCCTCTCACTCTCTTCATCCCATTCCGCGGATACATCCCGCCCCTTGCGGGATATCCTACTACGTGTACCTGTAACGTGCACCTACCTACCTACTTTGCCTGTTTCCTGGACCTGCATCCCTCCCTAGGTCATCCCTCCCGCGGAAATTGGGTTAGACCTCGGAATTGGGTGCCACCGACCGGCGAAGCGGCAAATCCACCACATCGTGTGGAGACTTACCAGTCAGAGAATGCACTTGACGTGATATCCATTACTGTGATTAATATTGCGATATTTGCGGTAGTAACTATTACACAGTAATAGATAATAATAAGAAAAATTGTATATGTAATTTTTCTGTCCCTTAATATTTGCCATATATATATATGTATTAATTATTACACTGATTTTTCGACGGATAACAAAATCTGATTTTTCATTTAATATCAAATTGATTTTATTTCAAGAAAAATTAATGCGATAATTATGTAAAAAGATATTTAATAGAAATAGAAACACACACACTTGCGACGAACGATAATAATATTAACGTTTTCTCTAAAAAAGGCTCAATTCCAAATCGTACACAGAGAAGGATCTGTGATTGACTATATTTATTTACCCTCTGTTGTCATTTTAAGATATTTTCTAAATCTTACTTTAATTTTATTTGATTATAAAAATGACATTTGGTAGACTTACAATTTCAGCGAGTGTCTCGACATCGTTGCCGTTATCATCTAATAATTGCCATGGTAGAATTACCCGATATCTAATTAATTACGGATTTTACCTCCTGTGATGAGAGGGGAAATCACGTCGACCTCCCCTGCTCTATCTCTCTCTTTTTCTCCTTCTCGCATCACCTAACGGGCTGTCGGTCTCGTTTACGATCGATTTATATTACAGAGGAGTTTTTAGGGTCGCGGGGGGAAATATTTACGCGGGGAAACAGGAATGTCGTCGTCTGTAAACCAAGCGCCTCCTACTCGCGCTCCATGAATTCTGATAAAATCAATCCCGTAAGACAATATGTTCTTTATATCCCTTACAGCATCGATGATGATCGATATATGACAGTTTCAGCATTGCTCATAATTTTATCGATCGTTTGTCCGGTCGATCTATCTTGAAATTCCTTAGCTTTGCATATTTTGCTTATCAATCTTAATATTTTCTTTATCAGTGTTTAATTAATCTAAATAATCTAATGTTTTATACTGTGTGTATTAGTTTTATTTGATGCTATTTCAATTCTCTCATTATTATTATTCGCGCGTAAAGTGTTTTTTGCTCATCAGATATATAAGTTAAACAAACGCGATGTGATTTTATGCGTCGTGCTACTCGTACATCAAACCGTTTCAACGCACGCGCATGCCGGCAAATTGGAACGCAGGCAGACCATTTGTTTCGTTTCGTCTCGTCTCGTCTCGTGACGACATCCGACGCATCCGTTCGTCCTATACTTTGTAATCTTCAGACAAACAATGCCGGGATACACACAGCTGTCGCTACGAATGACTGTTGCAAAATAAAACAGAGCCGTATCAACTTTAAATGGATGCAGCGATGCGTTATGGACGCGCGCGTATCGTTGCTTTTGAAATGTACTCTACAATTTGCATTTTAATTCTAAAATTCCAAAAGCGCAGAAAGACGAGAATAACAAACTGTGACAAAAATTTCGAAATGTATAAAAAGCGAAGAGCGGACGCAATCAGCTTCTTGACTGCATCGGCGATTCGTTAGGTTTCATTTCGCAGCCAATCACGAGTGCCAGGTACATTTATCCGTAAGTGGCTGCCGGCTTTAAACACAGGGTTGGTCCAGATAACCGTCGGAGTGGTTGGCCGCGCGGGGCATCGAAGGACAGAGGAGGAGGGGAAGTAGGAGACGCGAGGAGTTCAAAGAGCGCCCGAGCGGATATCCTTATTCGAATGTTTAACTCTTGCGCGAGGGTGCCCGTCGCGCGTCCGTCCAGGGAGAGTAGGTCGTTTCCATGGCGACAAGGGGTGCATCGGACTGGCACTGGTATCGTTAAAACTAAACGGGGCACCCCTTTCCCCTCTGCCTGACAAGGCGGCCTCCCGTCCTCTCACTCTCTTCATCCCATTCCGCGGATACATCCCGCCCCTTGCGGGATATCCTACTACGTGTACCTGTAACGTGCACCTACCTACCTACTTTGCCTGTTTCCTGGACCTGCATCCCTCCCTAGGTCATCCCTCCCGCGGAAATTGGGTTAGACCTCGGAATTGGGTGCCACCGACCGGCGAAGCGGCAAATCCACCACATCGTGTGGAGACTTACCAGTCAGAGAATGCACTTGACGTGATATCCATTACTGTGATTAATATTGCGATATTTGCGGTAGTAACTATTACACAGTAATAGATAATAATAAGAAAAATTGTATATGTAATTTTTCTGTCCCTTAATATTTGCCATATATATATATGTATTAATTATTACACTGATTTTTCGACGGATAACAAAATCTGATTTTTCATTTAATATCAAATTGATTTTATTTCAAGAAAAATTAATGCGATAATTATGTAAAAAGATATTTAATAGAAATAGAAACACACACACTTGCGACGAACGATAATAATATTAACGTTTTCTCTAAAAAAGGCTCAATTCCAAATCGTACACAGAGAAGGATCTGTGATTGACTATATTTATTTACCCTCTGTTGTCATTTTAAGATATTTTCTAAATCTTACTTTAATTTTATTTGATTATAAAAATGACATTTGGTAGACTTACAATTTCAGCGAGTGTCTCGACATCGTTGCCGTTATCATCTAATAATTGCCATGGTAGAATTACCCGATATCTAATTAATTACGGATTTTACCTCCTGTGATGAGAGGGGAAATCACGTCGACCTCCCCTGCTCTATCTCTCTCTTTTTCTCCTTCTCGCATCACCTAACGGGCTGTCGGTCTCGTTTACGATCGATTTATATTACAGAGGAGTTTTTAGGGTCGCGGGGGGAAATATTTACGCGGGGAAACAGGAATGTCGTCGTCTGTAAACCAAGCGCCTCCTACTCGCGCTCCATGAATTCTGATAAAATCAATCCCGTAAGACAATATGTTCTTTATATCCCTTACAGCATCGATGATGATCGATATATGACAGTTTCAGCATTGCTCATAATTTTATCGATCGTTTGTCCGGTCGATCTATCTTGAAATTCCTTAGCTTTGCATATTTTGCTTATCAATCTTAATATTTTCTTTATCAGTGTTTAATTAATCTAAATAATCTAATGTTTTATACTGTGTGTATTAGTTTTATTTGATGCTATTTCAATTCTCTCATTATTATTATTCGCGCGTAAAGTGTTTTTTGCTCATCAGATATATAAGTTAAACAAACGCGATGTGATTTTATGCGTCGTGCTACTCGTACATTTTCTGAATCGATATCTGGCATATTTTTTTTTTTTCGAACAAGACACCCAGTATTATTCCAGGGAATACAGGGGTGCACGACCTAGTTACGGTTGGGCGTGTTATATGGGTCATAGAAAACATTCGCACTCGGCTGCACGTGCGCGCGCACACGATCACGCGTGCCGACTGCATTGGTTCACGGGACTAGTAATTCACGAATGTGGGACGAGGATATTTTGTCATTCTGCTTTCGCCGTTTTCGCGATTAAGATGCTTCACCAAGATATCTAAAAAGATATATCGTTTCTCTTGGGAAATAGATTTTGTAAACAAAAAATATTGATAATATATGAGTGTGTGCATAACATGTCTTTTTTTTTTATTTGCATGTAAAATTAAAATTTGCACGCAAACGGAATGATATTTATTCTTGAATGTAAAAATTTGTTTTCTTTTCTTTTACATAGAAATTATATCAATCTTCCCTGTGGCGAGAAAATTGATTGTGACATGGAATTAGATTGGATGTTCGTTGGTAATTACGGTTCTCAAAACAAACATATTTTTATATTACAAGCTACACACACACACACATATTTCTCCCTCCAAAATATTTTTATTATTTACTAGACAATAGTCGTTCGATTTTCTAGAAATAATTGATTACATATAATTTGATCAAATTATAGTCGTCTCGTCTTTTCTAAAATTATCCCATCAAGATAATGAAACCCATTTAATAAAAAGATCATCAAAATTTAGCTTCATTTTATTATTATATGTTGGGGCAAAATTCAAATCCCTCTGTCTTTTCGCATCATAACTTGACAAATTCGTTTAATGAGTAGTAATAGCGTCTATAGGGCAGACATTTACATTTCGTCGAACTGATTGCCAGGGGAACGAAAATTCACCCCACGCGGTCCTTTTCTAGACCAACAGAGTCTCCTTCGATATACACCGGGTACACACGCGCACGCGTGCATTCGGCCGACATACGTCCCTTTGTCGCTCCTTCTCTCTCTCTTTCTTATCTTCGTCACCGTCCCGCACTTATCGCCTATCTCTATCTCTCCGTTACTATTTCCCGCGCTTGGCCATCTCCTTCCGATCGCTCCATCTTTCCCTTGCATCTCTTTTTCTCTGACATCTATTGGCAATGGCGATGTCTTTGTTTTCGCTTCCTCGTCGCTACTTCTGTTATCGGATCTCTCCTATCTTTATCGTTCTCGTCATGATTCTGCCTCTATCGAAATAGAGAGAGAGAGGGAGAAGAACAGATGATCTTCCTTCTCTCCTTCTCACTACCAACTCGTACGTCACCTCTCTCTCTCTTTCTCTCTCTCTCTCTCTCTCTTTCTCTCTCTCTCTCTCTCTCTCTCTCTCTCTCTCTCTATCACTCTCGCTGGTTTTGCGATATTCTCGTTCTCTCTGACGTGCCACCCACCCCCTCGCCGCTCTTGGTCGACCCGGGTGAGCCGCGCATCGCGCGCGCCTCTCAGTCTCTCGCGCAAAGCGGTCCCGCGGCGACGCGGTATTACACTTGATAGATATTGCGGCTGGTCCAGGTTCTTCTCTTTCCTCGCATCGTCGAATCGCGCTCGTTCGCACCTTCCATTTCTGTCTCTCCTCCATTGTTTGTTGTTTCTTTCGGGAATCGCGTCTCCTTTCTTTCTCTCCTCTTTCTCTCTCTCTCTTTGATCTCGAGCGAGCTTGTAGAACGCACAAGAGAGATACGCAAAAGAAGAGAAACGTGGCAGTACATCGGACTTCGCGCGCGCGAGGAACGCGATCGGTCGGAGCGAGAGGGAGAGAGAAGCAGAAGTGTTCTGCTATTTTCGAGACACCGCGGAACCTTGCCAAAGCGTGTGCCGCCTTTTCGAGCCCGCGAGGAACCAGCAGCAACGAGAATCGCGACCGAAAAGTCACGCGGTGATCCGCATTTCCGCTCGATTGATCCTTGAGAGATCGCCGATCGACCGGAGAAGATTTCGCCGAGGTGCGCGATCTCGATCTTTCCGAATGTAACATCTGGGAATGATATAACTCGTCGATTCACCGTATATACCAAAATTTTATACCAGAAATTTGGTATCGATATAATTTTTCTGTCATCGATTTTCTGATATCGATATAACTTTTCCGAATGACGAATATCCCGCGAGATGCTGTGATCGCCGATCAGGAGATTAGAACGTTGTGATAATCCCGGAGTCCGGGATTGACTTGTCGATAATTCTAGTGCCGTTTAAATTAGGACTAGATCAGATGATTAATTAATCTTGTCCCCCGAATAAAGTTCTGTCATTTGAAATGATAGAAGAGGCGATAGAACCGTCAGAGAAAATTGGATGCCCGATCATAATCTCGAAACAGCCACCACGTTTACATTTTTTACCATAACGTAACTATCGTCGGCTTATACCTCTCTGGTGGAGATTTTCGGTGTTCATCATATTTCCCGCTCGTGGCACAAAGGTCGAACGACGATACCTTACGAGCGCTTTTACGAGCGAGACGCGACCCACGGGGATTTCCGCGGTTAATAGTCGGACAACCAACGAGGGGGAAAAAATGAAGAAGAAAATCCACACCTCCGTAGATCGAGCCGTGCTCTGATCGACGAATAGCTCCGATCGTGTTGCCTTTACGAGGCCAACCGCGTTTATCGGCTGTAAAACGCACGCGGCTGGTGCGATAGTGCTTCATAAAATCACTTTCCGCACATGAGATAAGACCGAATATCGAGAGGCAGAAGGGAATCGATGAAAGAACGAGACGAATCAATCGCATCGATAAACACGATTCGAATTAATAATGAAATCAATTTCGCGTTGATTAACTCGATTAATTATTAGTGCAAGTGCGAGGAGTTATCTCGTAAAATCACATAAAAAAAAAATTTTGAGACGTGATCGAGTCGATCATCATAATTCGATCAGTAGGGAACAAGCATAAAAGTTCAGCTGAATGAAGACGAGACGGGAATAGATGAACGATGTGCATGCCGATTGATAACCATTGAGTACGCAGGAAACGTCGAGTACAAGGACGTAGAAGAAATAAAAATAGAGAAAGAGAGAGAGAGAGAGAGACTGGGGAGACAGAAAGAGAGAGGGAGCAAGAAGAAAAAGAACAGGGAAATGTGACGTGCGACTGATCGACTGCGATCGAGAGCGGCTCGTGATCGACACGTCGCGGGCGAGAATGGAGGATAAATTTATCCGCGTCGCGAGAGGAATGCGGCAGAAGCGACGAGGAAGAGTGTACACGCACCGCAGTTGCATTTCCGATATAAATTTAACGCGATGATTCGCGCGCTTTCACAATTAACTGCTATGGAGACTACCGAACTTAACTGGAGGTTTGTTTGGACAGAAAGAGAGAGAGAGAGAGAGAGAAAATCATCTTCACCTTGCTTATTTATCTGTGATTTGCGAAACTGATTATTATATATTATTTTTGCCTTTTCATCGTAATCTTTGAGTAACTCGATTTGTTTTTATAAACTTATAATTTAATTATAATTTGATTAGTCTTTCGGAGCACAAAGGAGATGGAAAATTTCCGTTAGTTTATTAATGTTTATTGTTATGAGAATGTAGTGCTACGGCAATTAATTTACTAAATTTTGCTGGAAGCATTAGATAACATTGTACAAAAATTAATGCCTTTCACTGTGTTAGCATGCTGATGCTGGTATGACTCGTATTATTAAAATTTATATAGAATCATTTTATCCACGCGGAATAATTTATCGCTTTATATTATATGTAACATAATTATCATATATTGGCGATCGAGTAAATTTTTCAAATATTGAAATATTCGCGCTCGGTCGAATTATTAAACTCTTTCAATGATTAAGGGAAACATCGCGTATCAGGAAGTGTTAATTAATTATGCTCAAATATATTAAATTTGTTCGCTTACGCGATGATTACGTGTGTAACGATTTCGTAATGCTATTAAAACATCACATGATGATACTGCACTCCGCTAATAATTTTCGTTACGCCTGACGCATAATAATGCACCGTCGATAATACCTTTCAACCGTACAATTGTCATGTGCGCTTGTAAAGTAACTCCATCATTTAATAATCGAACGGCGTCCCGCGAACAAATGACTCATGGCGTAACGCTGACCTATAGAGAAGCTCATGATTCATAGCTCACCTTTGCTACGTAATAATTATCGGAAACTTTACATAAAGATACGATAACACAATGTAGCTTCTGTTATAATTGATAAGAAACAATTTTTTCTTTGTGTGATGTCTCTTTCATAAAATAACAGTATAGTTACATTTAATTTCTTGTCTTTGCATCAACTAACGCGTGATTGTTATACTAATAGTAATAATACGAATTTATTTAAGAATAGCGTGACTATATCTTGTGCAAAGATTGTACGATAAACATATGACATATTGTCATGCTGTTAAATCTACGCGATATGTTAAATTCTATGAATGAATCGATTAAACGAATCATTAAATTCATTGCAATCACGCAAGCTAGTATAGGTTTATACAATATCTCTCTTTTTATTATTTGTATAAATTCTCGTGAGCGCGCGCGCGTGTTTTACATTCTTCTCTTTCTTTCTTTTTTTTTTTTTTCGACGCCGTCTCTGTGGACCACCAGCGACCAGCATCGGCCGAGTAGCCTCCAGGAGATGCTGTCTTGGTCGCCGACCGGTTGGCCCGGTTCTATCTGCGGTTGCTGCAAACCAGGCACCGCCGGCACCGGCAGTGATCTCCATCGGAGCAACAGCCTGGCCGAGTTGCGAAGAAAAGCTCAGGAACATTCAACCGCCTCGGCCCTCCTCGGCGGTCTCGCCGGTTTTCCCGGCGGTCTGCCCCTGCCTCTGCCCCTGCCGCTGCTGCCGCCACTGCTGGGTCTCTCCAGGCGACCGGAGCACCATCATCATCATCATTTGCCCAGCGTAGTACACCAGATACAGCCAACTACCAAGGAGGATCCATAGGAACGCCTCGACGAATGCCGAAATCGTCTCGTAAACGTGGCGTAAATCCCGTCAAGGGGAGATGTAACCATCGGATGATTACAAAAAGTCAGGAGCGGTATAATGATATCGGTGAGTTCGAATCTCGATGCTGTAGCGACAGGGATCTCTCTATGCATATTTTCATAACGAGAATATTGAGAATCCCTTTTCTTTATGCCTTTTCCAAGCAGATATTATTGGTGGAAATGATCTTTTCTGTTTTCTGTTTTTTGGTTGTAGAATTTATAATTTCTTTCGAACCGTAGATTTCATTGGATTTAATGATTCAGCATCGAAAATTGTACTTTTTGAGATTATATACTGCTCTTCAATCTTTACAAGTGCTTTCTTCATTATGATTTTATTTTTTTTTTTTTTTTTTTTTTTTTTTTTTTTTTTTTTTTTTTGCACGAGATCATCACGAGCGTGTTGTGTCTGCTTACAGAGTGTACAATGTCGGAAGGTGGACGTGCAGTGATCTGGCTCCTAGTATCAGCCCTTCGAGCTGCACGCCACCCGAAAGATTCACGTACTAACTACTAATTGCACCTGCGTGTTGAACCCCCCACCAGTTGCAGAGTACTGCACCCCGTAACCCCATGACGCATTTAACACATGGCTCGCCTGGAGAGTAAGTGCCTTTTTCACTCTGCCCGCAATTTTTGCGAGTTTTTCCTCGTCAACCTCGTCGCGGTATCGTAATTTATCGCATACATACATACACACACATACAAGTATGGCTGAACACGCGCCCATCGATACAGAAAAAAGTGAAACGATCGGAGATCGCGTATCGGGTGCATCGATACTTCCGAGTTTACGGAAGTATCCTCTGATAGTGAGGCGGGTCGTTTGTCGATATAAGACGATGTATCGATGAACGAACTTCTTTGTTTACCAATATCGATGAAGAAAATACTTGTGTTATAGAAATATTACCGGTTGCCACTACTCGTACGCGATAGTCACTTCATAGTAGGACAAGTAAATTACTTATCTTGCATTTGCTCGGTTGGAAATGCATTGATAAATAATTATTTATTAAAGGAATAAGATTCAAAGTAACAAATGATAAATAAGAGACAAATAAAATATATGCAGACTGATTTTTCAAGGCTGCCGGATGTCCCTTTCATCACAGATTTCTCAGCCGATCGATTTGGAATCGATCTTTCCTCGACAAGGCACTTATAGTTTTCAAATAATTAAAGATTAAGCTTCAGTAGACGATATTTTACGTCCACAGATTCTACTTTCCAAAATTAAAAAAATTTTGACATGTAAGATTTAGTTGCAAATAATATATAATAATAATATGTAATATTTTCTTATCAGATGAGAGAGTAATGTGATTGCGATTTACGCACTCGATGATTCCAGTACCAAGCATAGTGGTGTATAAAGGAAGCAGGTCGCAGGATCGACCTGAGAGTCCCACGGTGGTGGTGCGAGGAGGAATGCCCTCACTGCCATCCTCCAGGCAAGGCCTCGCCATAAGTGGTGGCTCCGGCGGTGGTGCGCTTCACCAAGACGAATTGGAGTCGGATATGATAGACGGGAATGCCAACGTCGGCACCTCCTCGGCAACGAACACGTTCCACCGTTCCCCGCCTTCCTGTCCGCCGCCGGATAAATCGGACACCGAGAGCAAAAACTTTCGCAATCGGGTGCGTGTGCCATTAATCGCTGCTAGATTATTGCCCCACATTTTGCTCGTCCTTCCTCATTACGGGCTTCAAGGTACGTCTGGAAGAAGTCATTAAATAAAAAATTAGTTCAGAAGAGCTATAGGTAAAGGAAAATTTGAAATTGTATCAAGGATTTTTTTTTTTTTTTTTTACTTATATTGACAGGGGGTCTACTCCCTGGAAAAACCTAGAAAACCTGCAATTCTCAGGGATTTTACGTTTTTATCTTGAAAAATCAAGGAATTCTCATGGAATTTTATTCGAACTCAGGGAATTTTTTCAAAAATTCTCTCTTTGATCATTTTGTTCTTATATTGCAAGCATTGGCAATTTGATTGGCCAATGATTGTGAATATGTTTCACAAATATATTATAAATATATCTTTCTCTCTTTGATATGTTCATTATCATAGCAAAAAATACTGAGTATACATTTTTTATCGTAATTCTTACAATTAACGATAGAAAATGAAAATATTATGCAAATGAAAAATGCTTATCTTACAATAGTCATTCAGTTCTTTTCAGCACATTTTTAAATTTAATATTTAAAATTTAAATGGTTTAATCTTCCTTTTTATGAGTGTGAAAGGCATTAGAAAACGCACAGAAAAACCTTATTTTAAAAAGTTTCATCTAAAAATTCTCTAATTTTACCTGAAATTTTGAACAAATTACTTGACGAATCAGAGAATTCTAAGGAAATCTTTGTACAAGCTTTGGATAGACACCCTGGTCGAATCTGTGATACAATATCGAAATAATCGTTTAACGTATTGCATTTACGAATTGATACGTACCGCGCGCGTCATCACATATGCGAGCGCGACAATACGCTTTGCCGGCCGTAAGAAAATGTAATGATTCTTGCAGACAAACACGAAACTGAAGCTGTTGGTCAGAAGCCATGCCATGAGAGAGTCGACGTCTCCCCCGCGGGAGCCACACGGCAACGGTCCACCGTCGCCGCACAGTCCGCAATCGGTGGACGGTGAGAAGAAGATCGTGTGCGGCCTCTCGCCCAACTCCAACGGTGCCAAGCTCAATAATAACGAGTCCATGTTCAACAGCAATCTCGGTCCCGCTCAATCCCCCAAGCAAATGCGCAACACGGCGACCTCGCCCACTTGTCGGACACCGTCGCGAAATGGTAAACTAAAGCGCAATTTCTTTTTCGTTGTACATCAAAAAGATTTGAGAATCTTTATCTTTGAATTTCATTACACAGGTCAATCTAGTCCCTCTCAGATACACTCACCAAAGAGCATCACTTCTCCGACTAACGGCAATAAGTTGGAGAACCATCGCTCCAAGTTCGCGAGCACGAATAACGTTCAGAAATGCAATAACTGCGTGAAGAACAATCAAAATGAGCGACCGGGTTTGCTGCAAACCCCTGTGTCGCCCTCCAAGTCCGGTCAAGCGTTGCAGCACTCGCCGAAGAGTACAAATCTCGCCCCGAGCGCTCAAAATAATCAGCACAAATCCGAGCAACGCAGGCCGAATACGTTGAACATCTGCAATAATCAATGCTCAGCGCAATGCGGCAACATGCTGTCGGTGAGCAGGCCCGGATCCAGGCATAAGTTAAGACATCAGAATTCTTCTCAGGGCAGTTACGACAGCGCGTCACCATGCCTCTCGCGCGGTACGTTATTTAAAGAATACATAAATACGTGCAAAGCTTCTTCTTCTCCATTCTCTTCGGCTCCTAATCACTTCCCGTATTACAAGTTTTACACTTATTTGCAGATAGTAGCACGGAACTGTATACAGATAGCACAGGGATAGATCTCGAACAGTTCATCGCGGAGACCATAAATCGCAATCAAAAGGATCGCACGGTACTGCTGAAGATTGAGAAGGATTTAATCGACTTTGCGAGAGACCGGCAGAAAGTTTCTCACAAATTCCCGAATATGTCGTCGTATAATAGGATGCTTGTGCATCGAGTGGCAGCTTATTTTGGCATGGAACATAACGTGGATCAGTCGGGTTTAAGTGTTATCGTCACGCGAACGAAAAATATGCGAATACCGGACACTCGCTTTAGAGAGCACATCAGGGACGATATGATCCTGTCGGAAGAACCGCGAAGAAGTATTTTGAAGCGGGACTCAAGCTCGTTCGAAGACAGTTTTAATTTCAAATCGCCGGATCGAATGTCGGGCGATTATTGTCGTCGCAGCAAAAGCTTCGAGGAGCGGGAGGAAGAGTACGAACGCGCCAGGCGAAGGATATTCAAGGACAGTAGTGGCGAGAGCAGCGAAGTCACATCTTGGCCATGGTCCTCATCGGAGAGTTCGGATGTCTCGGCGAGGTATCGCTTGCTACATCCTTCAGATCACATAATGAGGTAAATCAATTTCTACATTCATCTGCATACTTAATAATTAATTTCCATAATAATGATTATAAAATTCACCAACGATTATCACATTGGAATATAAATAATTTATATGCATCTTTAGGCATAATCGATTGCTAAAAGGCGAATCTTTCGATGGGAGAGATTCGTTTCGCGGCGCGGTATTGCGTCCATCTGTTTCTAAGTCATTCAGTTTCGGTGGATACAGTAAAGGTATGCTGTCAAGAGGGGATAGTGTCACGTCCACGCATAGCGCAGGAGCTCGCCTCATGAAGCAAGGTAATTGCATGTAAATTTCTATTAAAATCATCGATAAAGATTTTAATATAACCATGTTACCTATCAATATCTTGTTTCATTATCTCTATGATCATCCTATCGTCACGTGGTAATCGTAAATACTCGTGATCTAGATTCAGGGGCCAGTATGTGTTCACGTTTGAGTCCAAGCCGCTCGAGCAGCGGCTATAAATCGCAAAGCCAGCGCAGCGATGCGACGATATCGCCATCGCCGTCGCCCTCTCCTGTACCAGCCGGTATGATGACGTGTAGCCATACTCAAGTATCTAGTCAGGATCTAGGCTCGCCGGAGTTGAACGGCGGCCAGACGGTCATGTGGGCAGTCAGTAGTTTGTCGAGCGTGCCACCCGGGAGTATAATAATAAATCCACAGACCAATCAACCGTGCACGAATCCGGACGGTTCGATTTATCGCTACGATCCGGATAATCCACCAAAGTTTTATACCATCGAGGACGAGAATAACACGGTGTCCTCCGCGACTAATAAGCAACAGCACGCGGAACTATCCTCTGAGCCGTCCAGAACGCCGAACGGCCACTCCAAAAATGACTTCAAGAAACAACAGCGTTCATCGCAATCGAAGATGAACACCGTTAACACATCTGGAACCCAAGTGACGAACACAGCAACGTCGCCGAGCCTGCCGTTTACACCGCCGCCACCGCCGCCTCCTCCTCCTCCTCCTCCTCCTCCTCCTCCACCTCCTGTTCCTGCTCCTGCTCCGCAGAACCCACCCATTCCGCAACAGCAGCAACAAGTGCAGCAGCAGCAGCAGCAGCAGCAGCAGCAATCACAGTCGCAGCAGCAAAGTCTAGTCAAATCGTCAACAACAATGCAGACGTGTAGTCATACTAACCAAATAGTTCAGCAATCGTACGCGACCTACATACCTACCTCAGAACCGTATAACCAGGGTGTCTATCCGCCTCCCATGGGGCAACCAACTGTGATGATGGCGCCTCATCCGACTCAGGGTCAAGCGAGCATGCAGAACGGCGGTCAAGGGGATGTTGTCTTCAATCAGAATCAAGTTTATGCCAATTATGCGGTACCTGTACATCAAGGACCAATACCACAATCAGGAGTAAGTGTGTCTTTAGTAAATAAAATTAAATATTACATATAGGCTGAGAATATTTCTCAACACAAATATAAATAAGTTGGACTTATCGGTTAAAGAGATAAATAGCCGGAAAATATTATCATGCCGGATAATATTATTGTGCGATGCGCCAGCATCTATTATTATTTGATGAATGACTATTTGCTCTCTGATAAATCTAACAAGACTTTGATATTCTCATAAAAAGATACAAGATTCTCTTTACATCGACTAAATGATCTTTATCTTCATGATAATGTAAATAATCATAAATAAGCTTATAAATAAAGTTCTTCGTAATCGTTTCTCAAAGAAGTCAACAATAATATAATTAACTAGGATGTGACCGAATTATCTGGATATTTCCTGGGGATGAACATCTACGATCAACGTGGTAGCGGGGACAGTCATCCGACAACTCCGCACTCTACGTATCCACAACCGCCGCCATCTACGAACCAGACCGTACAGAACGTGCAAACGGTACAGCCGAATTATTGGCAACCATCGCCAAATCAAATACCGGTACGAAACTAGAGAATATTATACAATTTTTATTCTTTCATTATGTTGTTATCTTTATTATGTTTCACATAGGCAAAATATGAAACTTTTCAGCCTCAACAGACCATGTACTTTATGCCTCCACCCGGAACGGCCATCTCTGTCGGTCAGAATCCGGGAGACAGGCAACATCTACATCAGCAACAGAGGTTTCCGACGAATTATTCCTTCAATGCGCAAACGATGACGCCTCCGAGCCAAACAAATTGTATGTTTCACTATTTATGATTGTTTCATCTCCCTCTCCGTTTCTCTCATTTTATATAATTAATGTACGTATTTTGTTTAGCTAATTACGTGGGCAGTAGTTACCCGGTACCTTACAATTCGATGCCGGCAGTAACTCCAACACCGGGCGACTATACGTATCAACCTCCAGTCCATATGGTTCCTACGTATTATCCGCCAGGACAGCCGGCAATGCAACCGCCGCCCGTAATGTACAGAGTACCTACACCACCAAATACGCCGACTTCCAATCAAGTAATCACTCAACTATTAATATTAATATTAAACGCAACAGTAAAAGATGATCTACAAAAAGAGCCGTTTTAACATAGTACATGTTATTTGATAAAATTGATAGATACCTGGTATGCCGTTGATGTACGTCAACTCAAGTAGTTATGCGGCCCCGACGATGGTGTCCGGTGGGACATTTGGCCACCAGGTCGCTCACAACGGCACGTCCCCGGCGCCGCCTAGCGCATACATGGCACCCACGCTGGTTCCCAATCTCGTCTTCAGACAGAACGTTCCTGTGAGAATATGATACACAGTAACAATGACAATTTCATTCACTAGTTGCTATGGAACTTTCTTTCTTATGAAAGACGTTTTTGTGAAACGAAGGTCGTTCCCGGTGTTCGAGCGACAACGCCAGGTAATTCCCAACGAGCTAGTCGGTCACCAACTCCGGCGCATGAGTTCTTCGGAGGTGGAAACGGAGACAGAAGCGCACAACCTCAACCACGTTACCCACTGCCAATGTACCAGGGTGTCCATATCGTGCAAGGTAATTTTAAACGCGGCGTGTATTCATTTCAAATCGTTTTTTTTTTTAAATTGTTTAATTAACTTTACATCAAAATATAAAAAAGCTCTGAATATCTTAGTAATTAAAAATATTAAAAGTCGAGATAATATCATTTGGTATTATAGATGTAAGGAAAAAGAGAATAATCTCAGAGCGCGACTTTTTAAAAAAATATTACGGCAACGAGTTATTTTCGCTCAATTATAAAATAAATATCATCATTCTGTGTTTCTTTTTTTTTTTTTTTGTCACGATTTAAACAGAGAAGCAGCACCTCGTGCAACTCGGACTGTGAGACGACGTGTTTCTCTCTTTTACATGTAACAAACACGTGCTTATAAAAGCACGTCTATAAATAGACACACGTGTACATGTTTACGCGACATTTACATACTCGTCCGTCTACGTGCGGCAACACTTACGGGAAAGGAAAATTTCCCTACCAACGAATGTGTCAACTACCTTAACGTGATATGCTACGATAGAAAAAAAATTGGCATTTGGTCCAAAAGAGAAACATATAAAATGTATCTTGTGTTGAACATATGAGACATATGAAGTGAAACTTGTATTTTAAGACAGTACCTTATCTAGGCTTCGTCCCTGATTTAGGCGCCTGACAGGAACATTTATCGGTCAACATCTTGATTAGAAACGGGCGATCAGGAGTAAGTGTGTCTTTAGTAAATAAAATTAAATATTACATATAGGCTGAGAATATTTCTCAACACAAATATAAATAAGTTGGACTTATCGGTTAAAGAGATAAATAGCCGGAAAATATTATCATGCCGGATAATATTATTGTGCGATGCGCCAGCATCTATTATTATTTGATGAATGACTATTTGCTCTCTGATAAATCTAACAAGACTTTGATATTCTCATAAAAAGATACAAGATTCTCTTTACATCGACTAAATGATCTTTATCTTCATGATAATGTAAATAATCATAAATAAGCTTATAAATAAAGTTCTTCGTAATCGTTTCTCAAAGAAGTCAACAATAATATAATTAACTAGGATGTGACCGAATTATCTGGATATTTCCTGGGGATGAACATCTACGATCAACGTGGTAGCGGGGACAGTCATCCGACAACTCCGCACTCTACGTATCCACAACCGCCGCCATCTACGAACCAGACCGTACAGAACGTGCAAACGGTACAGCCGAATTATTGGCAACCATCGCCAAATCAAATACCGGTACGAAACTAGAGAATATTATACAATTTTTATTCTTTCATTATGTTGTTATCTTTATTATGTTTCACATAGGCAAAATATGAAACTTTTCAGCCTCAACAGACCATGTACTTTATGCCTCCACCCGGAACGGCCATCTCTGTCGGTCAGAATCCGGGAGACAGGCAACATCTACATCAGCAACAGAGGTTTCCGACGAATTATTCCTTCAATGCGCAAACGATGACGCCTCCGAGCCAAACAAATTGTATGTTTCACTATTTATGATTGTTTCATCTCCCTCTCCGTTTCTCTCATTTTATATAATTAATGTACGTATTTTGTTTAGCTAATTACGTGGGCAGTAGTTACCCGGTACCTTACAATTCGATGCCGGCAGTAACTCCAACACCGGGCGACTATACGTATCAACCTCCAGTCCATATGGTTCCTACGTATTATCCGCCAGGACAGCCGGCAATGCAACCGCCGCCCGTAATGTACAGAGTACCTACACCACCAAATACGCCGACTTCCAATCAAGTAATCACTCAACTATTAATATTAATATTAAACGCAACAGTAAAAGATGATCTACAAAAAGAGCCGTTTTAACATAGTACATGTTATTTGATAAAATTGATAGATACCTGGTATGCCGTTGATGTACGTCAACTCAAGTAGTTATGCGGCCCCGACGATGGTGTCCGGTGGGACATTTGGCCACCAGGTCGCTCACAACGGCACGTCCCCGGCGCCGCCTAGCGCATACATGGCACCCACGCTGGTTCCCAATCTCGTCTTCAGACAGAACGTTCCTGTGAGAATATGATACACAGTAACAATGACAATTTCATTCACTAGTTGCTATGGAACTTTCTTTCTTATGAAAGACGTTTTTGTGAAACGAAGGTCGTTCCCGGTGTTCGAGCGACAACGCCAGGTAATTCCCAACGAGCTAGTCGGTCACCAACTCCGGCGCATGAGTTCTTCGGAGGTGGAAACGGAGACAGAAGCGCACAACCTCAACCACGTTACCCACTGCCAATGTACCAGGGTGTCCATATCGTGCAAGGTAATTTTAAACGCGGCGTGTATTCATTTCAAATCGTTTTTTTTTTTAAATTGTTTAATTAACTTTAAATGTTACAGGGGATATGAGATTGATGCATCCTGGCGTACCAACCAACCCTCGGTTGCAGTATGCACCAGTATCATCACCGCCTGTTGTTCAAGGTTGCCCGCGACCGTACAGGCCGTCCTCTTATTCGTCTAACACCTCGGGGGCCGGCACGCCGACTTCCTTCGATGGCAGAAATCAGAAAATTCGCAAACAGAGGTAGTCTTGGAGCTTACGTTACTTCTGCTCTCAGTGTATAAACGTCACCTCTTCTGGTTCCTGATAAATTTATGCGCTCGTGAAACCTATTCAGGTCCAAAGTAATGTCTTTGCCACCGAGCGGCGCACGGCCCAATCTCTATCAGGCGCCTTCCATGCCATCACTCTCGTCAAACGTACCCAAAGATATCAGAGAAGGTATGAAAAATTAATAAAGAGCATAAAGAGAGAGAGAGAGAGAGAGAGAGAGAGAGAGAGAAATTCGATGTTCGCTCAATATGTCGCTTAAGATTTAGTTATTTTCTGCTTTCATTTCGCTTATAAAGAATAAAGTGTAACACAATTTTGACACATTCTTGTCTCCCCTTAAAAGCAAAACCTGTGGAAGACAGTATGATATAAGGTACAGAACTTTAGTATAAAATACTACACACAGAACACAGTGTCTTCTTTGTACCATAGGGGCTTCTTCACGCGTTGATTCATCTTTCTCGATACTTGTTTTTTGGTTCGTACAATAATATACTGAAAAGTAATTCCTACTTTCGTAAATTTAATTTATTTATATAAACATATATAATTTTTATTAATTATAGTCTTTTTGAATTATTATTTTGTAAATAAAAATATTTTGGCAAAAAACAAGTTTATCTATAGGCTGTAAAATTTTATGGAAGAAAGTAGCAAATATATCTTTTCATTGCACACATATAAATGTATTTCATTATCGCACTATATGCTTAAACAGCAACACGCACAGGATAATATTCTTATCTGCTAAGGGAATGTTAACAGAACTGTTTCTATCCAATTTTCATATATAATAATATCAGAGAGAGAGAGTTCTTTTTTTTTTCATATAAAGTACATCTTTCTCAATGTAATCAGTTTGAAAATTGGAGAGATACGATTCTGGAATGTTTTCTCGCGGATACATCTCTCATCACGATGACACTGAATGTATTCTTTGCACATCTTCTTTTCCACAAGTTTAATATACTATACTGCTAACACGAAACATTTTTTATGCTTACTATCGCACTCGACAAGATACAGATAAAATAATCAACGACTTTGTCAAGTTGACGTCGAAGAACATATTGTTCTTCTCACTCTTTCTCACGTCGACTATGACTATATACGACTGTAGTTTGCGCGATACTGTATGAATTATTTTATATAAGCTTATAAAGGCTTCTTTTTATGAGTTAGAGTTAACATATTTACTACAAGTCTTCTCTTTGTTTTAACATCCGTTTATTTGCATCAGAACGCGATTCTTGTATTACATATCTAAGAAAGTAGAGATTTACTCTTCAAAAATAACATTTCTTTCCAGGAACGGTAAAGGTGACAATTACCCGACGGAACCAGCTCGTACAATTTTGAGTAAACGGACCGGTAGGATACCATCCCTGATAACGCGAGTCACAGTCCTGATTATCCAACACAACCGAGATTAGTGATCTACTTTATTATTCAGAAATAATATATAGACACACAAACCATATTAATTATTACCCTAAATTATTTAAAGAGAGTCAAGAGTTACTAGGATATATTGTATGCATACATGTATCCTAAGTCAAAAGTAGTGGTGAAGATAGTATACTGTAATGCGAGCGTTTGTTTTCTTTTTGGATAACATACAAAAGATGAAATTCAAACATCATTCGAAGAACTTTCAATTGCACTGGGTAAATCTGAATTACCATGACAAAAGCACAAGACAAGGGAAAAAAGAACGAAATGTAATCATCGTGTAATGCGCGTGCCCAAACGTTAAAAAAGAGCGGAAAACAATGGTGCACTGAACAGAATTACTGGACAAAATTTTAATTACTATTACAATATATATATATTATTATACATGTATATATATATATATACTATATATATAGCATATATATAGTATATATATATTAGAAGATATTTTAACTGCGGTTTTACAGATACTATATGAATGTGAGATTTACTTTTAAGGAGCATTATTAAGGTCAAATAAACGCGCGAATTTTTCGAGGCGGTTGTCACGACGATTTCTGGCCGTCAAGAGAGAATACGTACGATGAATATAATAAGCTAATATACGAGAAAAAGATATACTTTACTGAGTACGTTTACAAAGCACACGAGTCTCGGCTCGACATTAAAAAATCGAATAATCTAAAAAAGAAATATCTATATTACCTACCTATTATCTGCTAATTTTTGATACGCGCTGCCATCGCATCGATCAACGAATATTGCGTTAGCGTCGCTGCCCACTCCGAGTCTATTTTTTTAAAACGAGTTGTTTGCTACCTCAGCATAATATCGACAAAAATTCTAAAAATTGTTCGCGCGTTGACGATGCCATCCCTTACGCTTCTCTCTGACATGTATCTATTGTACGTGTGAATAATGAGAACTTTTACTACGCACTACGTCTTCGCAGGATATTTATATATAATTTCTATAATATATTTGGATCTCCCTTAAAAGAATTTCTATTTTATTTTACAAAAACTACGAATGTATGGATTTCGCAAGGAAAACGAAATAATAGCTATCCAAAAAAAGAGCGAATCTAATATTTTACACGATATTCTATATATTCAACTCTAGAAAAATGTTTCTAATCAATTATCATAACTCACAATTATACCAGTGAAAGCATCGCTGATTAAGTTAAGTAAATATGTAAACGTATTCAGTACACATATGGTCTCTATGTCTAGTTTCGAGTAGTAGCTAAGCAGCGAGAAGCCATCACCGCTTGAAAACACTATTTATGTTGTCCTTGCAGAAAAAGACGACCAAAATGATTCCATTTTTTTTTCATTTGCCCCTAATTTGTTGCGTTTGATATATAACGATAAGATTATTTTAGCTCATTCTTAATTATTACTCATCATGAAATTTTAGTACAATTAAATCGAGTTTTTTATACTAATATAATTCGTCTTCCAATATGCGCAAGCACACTTCGTGGATGTCATGGAATCATCTTCTCTGTTTTCTCAGTATCACGTAACAGACGTGCATTTCTTGCATTATATTATAATATAATATACCGGCAGCGGTGATGGTGACACGCGATAATTAATAACGTTTCCGTCTGTGAAAATTAGGCGGACCAGCGCGGACAAATCTTGCGTCACTAGAATATTATCGCACAGTATCGTTTTACTTTATAAAACGCGGATTAAACACAATTCTCGCAAGATAGAGTAATGGCCGCAAAAAAAATAATAATCGACCGTTAGTCGTTATTTTGTAGCGTAGAATCACGATCGTGAACACCCGCGAGGAATGTCCACGTTGCTCCGCGATACAAAACCAAGTGGAATCCATCCAGAAGCTTCGCTTACGGTGATTGTATTTCAGAAACGTAGGTGAAGGTGTGCCTATCTTTTTATGAGAGTTTAAATAAGCGAAAAATAATCGCGATATATATACATACGCGCGAACCTATCTATCTATCTTTAGCCGGGTGATACACAAAGCAGCAAGAAACACCACTTTTTCCTCGTGAGAAAGTGTGACAAAGATTTTAATCTCGTTATAAGCTTAAAAAAAACGAAAGAGACCTGAGCATATATTAAGCGAAAAAAAAAAAAATAGTTTCCAGATTTCAATTATAAAGAGATGGGCGCACAACCATAGTATTTAACTGTACCTAACGTCGTCGTAGTGATTAAAGCAAAAGAAGAAGAAAAAAGATTAATCGTACCTATTTAAAAAAGCAGTTCACGCATCTCTTAACGATAATTATGATAAAAGTGAAGACAAAAAACTTATCGGAACCGTCAGACATTGAATCGCCATCAAGTATCGTCCGACACCTCGCGGCAACTTTCATATATTTTCTACATGATCGATTCATGTGATTTACCAAATATTTCCTACAAGCTTGGTAAGGGGAGTAAAAAGAAAGATCCAAGAGTGCGGTATGCGGATGTACACAGTGATATAATATCGCGCGGACGTTACTTGTTAGGCCACCGCTTTTCTTCTTTGCGAATAAACACAGACGAACCAAAAATTCACGTAAACTAATGATGAACGATATCGTGTTTACTTATTTCTTCGTTTGGTTACGATACTTTACAGCGTACATTCGATACATCTATTCGGAATCGCATTATACATACGGATTCTTTTTAAACTATATCTACATCATATTGTTATCTTTTATTTATGCTTATATTAAGGCTCTTGGTTCCCTTTGCAATTATTGAATAATGATACTATAGATAAAAATTTGTATATTTTTACTGATTGTTTATTATAGATTGAAATATATCGAAATTTTTCTTTTTCGATTCGTAAATTAATAAGCCACTTCATACCTTGATCGATTGTCACAAGATTATATTCACTGGAAAACGAAAATTTTTAATGTGCAGATTGAATTATATGTATGCTTACTAATGCAGCATAATAAAACGCGATTTTCGATATATTTTGTCAACCCATATTATCAAACATGAAGAAACTAAATTTATTTCAACATGTAATGCAAGAAACAAAGAGTCTTAAATATGTAAAGCGAATCTGCGCAAATCTTTGCGTTTTTTTAATTATTAATTTAATTGTTTAAATATTGTGTTAATGTACTCGCGACTATTTTCGGCTATTTCGAATTCATTATGAAAAGGTAAAATGTCGAAGGAATTATCACGCGCACGACAAAAGTGTGACGAATTTTTCATTATTATCAATCTCGACTGATTTTGTAATTCCCTCTCTGTACATTCTAACGACCGAACGAAAAAAAAAATGAATAGACAGATACCGAAACAGTCACTTTTCTCGATCGAGGGTGACTTGCTTTTAAGAAAAATCTTAAAGAGAACAAACGACGAAAGAGAACGGGTAATATAAATGTCGTAAGCTTGCAAGACACCTCATATTCGTTTCCTACTATTTTTGTAATGCGACGTAAGACGATTGATAGCGGCGAGCAATAAATCGGCGCAAGACGGGAAGGGGAAGTAAAATGAACGACGCGATTTAAAATAAGAAGAAATGAGATTTACACGCAAACTGTAACATCGACTCTCTTATATGAGAATTGTCATCTCTCTTTTTCTTTAACCATGTTTACTGGACTCCTTCTGTTGATTTGAGCATCCCTTTAACGATTCGTAGCCTTAACGATTGCTAAATATTATATCTTATTCTGTGTAATAATTTACGAAACAAAATTGTTCGTTTTTTCATTTGTTGTATATAGTACATATTGATAGAGCGTGCGAGAAACACCAGATGCTACGTTTTGCTGTTTCTCGCTAAGGATGCGAGACGCGTGCACTAGAGCGATATGAAGGCAAAATTATATCAATGTTAAAGCGAGGTATCTTGTCGTTAAGCATATCTTTGCCACAATTGCTTGTCTTTAAATCTCAGAGCGAGCGGAGTCCGAGAACCACACGGTGGATATGCTTGACATTTAAGAACCGGTCGCATTGGCAAATCGGTTAATATCCTGATGAATGAATTGGCGAATCCGTTGATAAATTGCACAATTTTTCCCGTTCCATATTCTACGTAGAATTATATATAGAAGAGTAGCCAATCTTTCATTCAGGATCCAAAAATATTTCCGTATTCTCATCTGAACGGAATCTTAATATTATTCTCATCCGCCGTTCAAATTGGGGTTGAATTATAATTGGCATCATTTCACAATGAAATTTTTGCAGTTGCAAATTTTAACTGGTTCCCGTTTCTAGATGTCAACTGCTGCTATTAGAAATATAGAGAGATTTATTAGCTTTAAATGATATTGACGAGACCGATCTTGAAAGTGCAAAGTTAGCTGGATGACACGGACAAGTTGCGAGTGTATCGACATGTATTTTTTTGCGCGCATACCGTGATATATCACGTATTATAAGGATGAACCAGTGGCTGTGCCTCCGATGCTTAGCGACGTACCTTACCGCGATTGCGTTCTTTCCTATTTTGCTAATCCTATACGATAGAAAGCGATATAGCTTATTACGTCACTCGTTGCTTGTCCGAATATCCATTATCGAACATGTATGTACAATGCGACGACGTGTGTACAAGAGATATATAATTTATATTTATTAAATAAGATATATATTTCTCCTGCGAAAATGGACGGATATTTCAAGTATATTCACCGATTCGGCCGCACGGAACACGGCATTAAGACGATATGATCTTACTTGAGAGGAAAAATAAAGAAAAACAGAGAAAGGAGCGAGCGAATTGACGAAGTGAAGAAGAACCGACCTGAATTATCCGTGTGTAAATATAATTGCGAGGATGACGAGAAGAGAAAGCGAAGCAATTGACAATTTTGTGGCGTAAATAAAGAGCTATATTATTCTCATCCGAAATGCACAACATCATAGAGCCGGAAAAATGTTTGATATAGAAGTCATGTCAGTCTAATTATATTTCTTGTTATATTATATCATATTTTCCAAAAACGAATTATATATATAATTCAATAAAAAAAGAAGACTCTCGTTTGATAATTTGCCAGCTCACATCGATTATTTCTGTGTTCGAGACACTGTTCCGCACGCGTTCCTAGTTTTACCTATTGTTTACTTATAATCTAGGTAATATCTAGGCTTATCATAAGTATTATCGAATGAAGAGACATTAGAAAAGAATGTCGTTTTATAGTTATCAGTTTTATTAAGTTTTCGTTATTTACATATATTCGTTGTAGATTCTTTTGACAAAGGTCCAGAGGAACATTGCGGGAACATCGGGACACGCGTTTACCTTAAACCAAGAAAAAAAAATATTTATCAGGCATTTCTACAGGCATTTTCGTCCCCAATGATCACTATGAACCAATGCCATGACGCGGCCAAGAGATCACGCGTGATCCGTTCGCCGAGCGATTCCGACCCTCGACAGAAATTCCGCGAACCCTCGTAGCGCTTCGAAATTATAACATTTTTCGAGAGCACTGGACGCTGTCAATTTGCATTAGTGTCGAAGTAAATGGAAAATGTGCGTAAACTCGCGTCATAAGATTATTAAGAGTACGTTTCATTTGCGTTACAAACGCTTTAAAACGGCAGATTAATCAATCAAAATAAAAACAAATCTCTATTTCTTTATAACACCAAGCAAAAGACATCCTGAGACCGCTATACGCGCGAAATGTCGAAAGATTCAAGACACTAGAAAATATTGAAAAGTGTATATCTACATTTGTTAATCTATAAGACAAGCAGATATTCTGTGTAAAATTTCGAGACTTGTTCTCTTAATGACACTTACGTAAGTATTCATTGCATATTGAGCGGATTTAGAAAAAATTTTTAGACCGATCGGCGAAGATTTTATTCGCTTTCGGCAGAAAAGGCGTCAATATCGCGTGTTATTCGACGCGCTAGGGTCCATTCGGAAAAGCTGTCGTTGCATACATTATTCGTTTTCAGAGAACTATACCATAACAATCCGCTCCTACACGGAAACGGTTTAGCGTATTAGCGCTTCGTAAGTTAACGAGTTACGTTACGCGTGTTGATTTCTCTCTAAAATGTAAAATTTTATGGTCATGTACCCACCACCACGTTGGACCCAGTTACGCGACTGCGTTGGCAGTAGAGTTTTTTTTTCTTGTCTTTGTCAATTAAAATCTAAACGCTTCAAGATGGTACATGTCGGTATTCTTGTTTTACGTGCATTTTTTTGCTATTCAGTATTAATTAAATCCGACAAGTTGGATTAGATCAGAACCATTCGAAAATGTACCGTTAGAAAACAATTCGTAGTCGTTCTTACTTTGTTATTTTCGAATGGATTTGTAATACCGACATTGAAGCACAACATCTCGTTTCAATTAAACTAATTAATATTAATGTTTAAGCGTTATAATGGATTAAAATCTTTTTATATTGCTTACGTACGTCGCATTCATTCGACATATCGCATCGTCGTAGAATAATTTGCATAGAATAGACCTTTTATATATAATCTTACAATTAGATTTTAATCGACTTTCTATCGTCTCATTTTGATAAGTATTTAATATTTCTACGACATTAGTCCATTTATACATAGTTTCACTGGAAACTTATAATGCACAAATACACATCTTATCGAATCTTAGTTACGTGTATTTTTATTTTCTTTAACGGCTTTATCGTAAATGTATTTTGAATTACGCTTTCACATTTCAATCATGGTTAAATATTTTCAAGTGAATAACACTATTGTGTACAAATACAATCAATTAGCAAATTATTTTTATTATTGCTTTGTTCTATTCTTTTTGTCAAGATAATCAATTTAAAAAAAAATTTCGTATTTGATTGTTAATTTTATATTTAAAGAAAATCGAATTAATATATACTACGTGATCGGCAGTAATATTACTTTTATTTAAGTGTATTAAGTCATGTAGATTTAATAACTCGTCCATGATTTGCATTACAGGAAAATGCTAAATTGGAAATTGCATTAAGGCAAAACACAAAAATATCGGTTGAAATATCAACGATTGCACGCGGACAAATAATGATAAGTTAAGAAAAACATATCATAGGAGTATTTGATTGAATTATTTGAGAATTCACACCTAATAATAAATGTTGACTTAAACTTAAATCTAACTAAAATGAGTTTACATACGAACAATTAAATTAAATTATCGAAACGACCGCGCAATTGGATGATACTTTCGCATGTGTTGTGTGTTTAATGCGATGGGTATGTTAGGTAGGACAGCGTATACCGGACTAGTGTACAGTATAGTTTATTACGTGTATATATATATATATATATGTATATGTGTGTATATATACACGTACATATACATAAAAGTTAAATAACTCTTGACGGGAATGAGTCATATCGATTCGTTAGCAATCGCAATTGGAATTAAGAGTTTCGCTAATATAAAATATACAACTCATTACACGGACGGAATTGATACTGGAACATAACGTTTTTCGTTTGTAACACGATTTTTTTGTTTAGTGAAGACTAATAGATTATTCTTAAAACGAGAAGTATGTCTGCATTCCTGTTTCAAGCAAATCTTAATAATGCATTCGCGTAAAAAAAGCACTGATGTACATCTTTCTCGTTTAAAAATATAATTACGTTTTATTTTTTATAATATTTCTTATGATAGATATTATTATTTTAATTGTAAGAAATATTTTATATATTTTTTTCGATTTTTAATAACATTGTGTCAAATATGCAATACTTACATATTCAAGTATTGCATCATTTTGAACTTGGATATAAATTCTTCATTAAACATCCATGAATTATCGAGACCCTGTTGTAAAAGTTTCTCGTTCGAAAGAACGGTGTAGAGATGGTGTGAAAGAAGAGAGATAGAAAAGCTATAGATATTTAGGATCTCACCATCGTTAATTCCTCAGATATCTCGAAACACCGCTATTATTAGCTGAGAATATCATATGTAACGTGGAATTAAGAAGTACAGAGCGGGGCAGTTGAGCAAGAGATTCGCGTTTCATTTTACTATATATCGCGCGCAGTGGCTTCGATTGTCGCTTCGAATCGACTTCGCGTCGAAAACAACTTAATCTAAATTAATTTTCATCGATCGGACTAATCATCCGCTGACATTTCGTGTATAGATATAGATATAGATCCCACGAAAAATCGCAGATCTTCGGATGAAGCTTATTCCACGCCAAACGAGACGGATTTAACTACTGTGGCTATAGGCAGTGTTTGTGTACGGTCCACTGTAAATGGATGATCCCGTAGTCGAGATGCTCTTGTGCCGTCTCTTTGCGAGCAGTACCAAAATGGCAGCCACTACTGCCAGCATGAGTATGAGACCGGCGATGGCGATCCCGATGGCGAAGCTCCTTTGTGATATACAAATGGTGTTTGGATCATCAATAGCCTAAGAAAAAAATCGCAAAAGATAGTAAAATATATGTATGAACTTGATCTTCTTTCATTAAAAAAATTTTCTTATTCAAATTTCTATTCCAGAATAAACAGAATGTGCGATTTTAAATTATCGATACTTTTAATGAAACGGAAAGCGATTATTATTTTGTGTTACCCTTTCTCTGACGACGTCATCGGTGAAGTCCGATTTAGAACTAACGTCCGAGGCTTCGTTGACGTACAAACCGCTGTAAACCTCGATTGTGGCCGGGGTGCCGTCCAGACCTTCGACACCCTGCATCTCGTTATCGTTGGCAGTATCCCTGCGTCGTCTAGCTATCGAATTGCACAGCGGCGGCTGCAAATCGAGAATAAGTAAATGTCCTATTCCAATAAATCTCCAGGAAACGATCAAACTCGAATATTTTTTTCAGGGTCAGATATTACGTAATGCTCTCCGCATATCCGTTTATGTAATGTATTTACTAGGCAAATTTAACGGGATAATCGTGGCAGAGCGAAGTAAATATTATAAAGTCATTAAAGAAGGATAAATATAGTACTTAATAATCTTTGTATGGAGTCATTATTCGAGCTAGAGCTAATGCGTTTATGTATCATAAAGATGATTATGTACCGTATTACTGCATCCTCCGCCATGCTTGACGCAGAGTCTAACGTTGCATTGATAATACACACTCGCCGTATACGGGAACTTGTGCGCTTGGAAGTTTACCCTGGCCTCCGTCTTGTCCTCGTTGTACGTAAACTGTCCCATGATCTCGCCGTCGACTGGACAACTGCGAACAAATACATAGATCAAATAAAAAGAAAGAATCGATGAACCGATTATTTCATTTCTCACGTCGCTATTTTCCGTCTTATCTAAAATTCTTTCAGTATCACGTACTGCTTCGACTTACCCCTCGTCGTTTATCAGTCGTTGCTCACCCCATCCGAGACCGTCACGGACTAGACAATCGGAGATCTTCAGACCGAACATCTCTTGTTTGTCGATGCTAATGACCAGGGTCAAGGGATCGCCGATCTTCACGTTCTCCGCCACGTGATGCTGCGTTGGATCACCGCTAAAAATCTTCATCGTGCATCCTGGCATCGGCGCGGTCGCCTGTGTGGGCAGAAAATCGCAGTTCAAATATACATATTTCACGTTGATTCATTACACATTCATTTACATTCGCTTATCCAGATATTTGTACGGAGATATTTATGTAGAGATTAATACTTCGCGAATACTGTAAAGTTATAAGCATAATTTAACCGAGACTGGTTTTATCAAAGTTCACCGATAGAACGAGACGTATAATGAAACGTTTTAATTAGCTGGCGTAAGTTTGTCTAATAAAAATTTTTTCAGAAAAGGATATCTTACATGCGAACATTTTCTTACCTGCAACGGTAGAGATTGCAGCATGGACACATGGGTCTGGTCGTTCGTTACGACTTTGTCGCGCGTCTGGTATCTACATCTCACGTGGAAACCTCTGCCCTGGTTCGTGACCAGCTTCAGGTGTGGCTGCACCACGATGGTGTTAAAGTACTCTATACCACCGTCGTCCTGCGAAACAAAGGCAACGAAATCGTGAAAGTGTCAGTGTCAGTTCTAAATTTCTCGCGATAGGCGAAGATCATGAATCAGAAAATAAATATTGCGAGAGAAATATTATTTCTATCTTTAATAACACATTTATTTAATTGTGACCAATTTATCTTTCTATCTAAATAAAAATTTTCAGCTTAAAAAAAATTTTTTTTTTTTTTTTTTAGTTATGCGAATATTTGCAGAGCTCATCCAATTTTAGGTGGCTGCACGTTGTACATGAAAACGTTCGTTTATCAAATTCGAAATTAAAAATACAATTTTTTTTTCATTGAACATATTAATAGCTATCTATTATCCAAGCATTTTTTCAAAATTTAAAAAAATAAGAAAATGGCGGCATATTGAAAAAGTTTCGTTTAAAAAAAAATCCATCTTTCTTCGTTTATAACAAAAAAATGGATTAAAAAAAGGCTTCCTTAACAGATGCGGAATCTTATGCACATCGTGCATAAAAATATAAATCTGCAAATATTCGCATAACTTTTAAAAACAGTTTTTTTTTATTTAAGTATTTAATAATATTGTATTAATATTGTAAAAAAATTAAAAATTTTTATCAAGTCGCGCTGCAAAAAAATCTAGAAAATGTACTCATTTTTCAAGAGTTCAAACGGGTAAGCCCTTTTAAGGATAAGAAAATTCGCAAATCGACGGTCGCATTAAATGTTCAAAACGCTAAATCGAGATGTGTGAGAACACTGCCCATTGTTCGGCCGACCGCTGCGTATCCGTGTTTCGATGCCGCGAATGTCGCAATCTATACGACGGGGTCTACATTTTACTATCTTTTCAAGGAGCGTATAGTAATACGCGGTCACGTTTCTCTTCTGGCCACTTTCAATATTGCAGCAGCAGCAACAGCCGTCGCCTGTCCTTGCACCCCGCCAGCAAAAACCGGACCGCGGCTCCTTCTCCTCTCGTCCATTCCGTCTCGCTCGTCCGAGATATCCAGAAAGGGAATACCTACATATAATTTACATTCTCGCTGTTCCTTCGTGGACTTTACCTTCGCCATTGTGCTTTCTTCGGATCTCCCTTACGAAGCATGGAGGTCCGCCTCTCTTCGAGAAACTAAATATAATCTTCGTCTTTGATCAATCTTTCTGCTACAGCGCTAAAAATTGCGTCTTATTTTGTGATGAGTAAACGTTGTATTATTTCTCAATCGCTGAAAATCTTTCTCTCAATCAATTATATTTTTATATTCCCGACGTTATCTAATATTTCATCATAATATCTCTTTTTGCGAAGGATAAATCTCGTTTCCACTTCTGATTTTATCATTTAAAAAATGACTCATTTATATACACAGTTTCCGTTTAATTTATGATTTCTCCTGCATCATTTTTCCTCAACCCATCGTAGGCATTTAAGTTCTTTCGCGAACAAGTCCTTCTCCAGATATCAGTGATCGGATTTCAGTAGTTGCCTGTGTTGGCGGACAACCATCATTAATGCTGACGGTGATCGCTAATAAGGGTATCCGTAATCGACGAGTTTCCTGCCAGTTCCGCGGACAATGAATGTAATCAAATGGATAATCATCGTCCTTAAAAATCGATCGTCCTCGACAAGAATCGAAAGGAAGTCTCGAACTTGGTTACCCTTGGAAGTGGATACACACAAGCTATTCGGTAGTAATGTGATGGCATGATAAAATTAATTTTCTACTTGATATTGCACCGCGATGTATATGTCATTTATATACGAGTGTAATGCATAATTCGATGTTATTACTTAATTATTTCGATGTTATTATATAATGTATAGACTATATGTACAACTCACTTATGTTATGTATTTGTATAGAAAATTAATGCTTACATCGCAGATTTAACTTACTTTGATAAAATTTACGGGCGAATAATATAATCATTAGAGACATCAATGATATTACATAATGCTGCGTCAAGTTTGTTTCTTCATTTATTAATTATACAAAATATACATAGGATAGTCCGCAATTCGTGGTACAATTGGCAAGAGACTGATTCTTCATAAAAAAATAAGTCAAAATTGCAGAATGAAACTTTTTCATATAGGGCTTTGTTTTTGATCAAATTGACTTTAAATATTAGTTGAGTACGCGTGCACTTGACTAAGACGCTGTTGAGCGCATCTCGACACAGACCACTATTTACTTTTCTGTTTACAGTGTCCAGTGCACACTTTAACGTAGGATATGTAAATTAAAATGAGACACGATATTTCCCTTCGAAAATTTCCTAAAAAAAAAAACTTTTAATTAAAAAAATGAAATTTTGTTTTGCAATTTCGACTTTTCATAAAGGATTAGCCTCTTGCCGGTTACACCACGAATTACGGACCACTCTATATATATGCACACATATTTATATGTATGTATTAAAGTTTATTAAAGTCACAATAAAAATATAGCAGAAAGTAGTATGGTAAATAGTAAAAAATTTTCTGCTGTATTAACGTTAAGGCGACATTAATAATTCAAAATCAATAATTCTTTTAACATAACTTTCAATACTTTTTAACAGTCTTTTTTCTGTACCATGCATCGCATTCTTTGCTCATGCAAGATGGAAAATTATTTCAACAATATATTGAATTGGTTTTTTGATTAGGGTGAATAGTATTTAATAAATTAAAGTTCCGTAATCTCTCTCTCGCGGCAATCGAGCGAGAGAGCGAGCGAACGGACCGATGTTGCGGATTCCTAGACGAGCACCGGGTATATCGAGCAGGCAACGACCTTCGGCGGAGCCTCTCAGCGTTCGACCTCAGCAAGGATACTCGCAATCTGCGGTGCATCGGCCCGAGAGAGCCCGGAGAAACGTCAGATCGTCGACTTTACGTTTCACACACCCACCTAGCAACCGGCGAGCGGGGATCTCCGGCGGCTTTATTACGGTAGAGAGAAGAACGCACGAGGCGGGGCCCGGTGCCCCCCGATTACGGTCCTGTGACCGGTCTATTTTTTTTTTCTTTCCACTGCATACCACTATACGCACCAATAGCGGGACACTGTCACGCGATACGGGTTCGCGGAGCAAAAGGATGGATACTTTTAGCGCCTTGTTCTTTCCTTAGCTCTTGCCATATTCTCGGCCACCCTCGTACTCCAAGTTTACATTTCCATATTTTTAAACCGATCCTAAAAAGGATTCTCGTTCCTTTAAAAAAGTATCATCTTTTTTAAGTCTCGCGTGTGTACACACTTTTTAATATATATTTTTTTAAAAATTTGTAATATCAAGTCTTCGAGAGTCTGATTATCGATATCTTTATTATTTAATGTCATTCAACTTAATAATAAGTTTATTTTTATTATCTATTAAGGACAAAACTTTGAAAGATTTCTTCCGTTGCAGAAAAGATTGTTTGTGCTTATTCAATCGTTACGTTGTCTATGAACCATGAGATTTTCTGCAGGTATTTCAACTTCAAGGAATTTCTATTTCAATTCATTTACATTCATATACGCAACCATGCTTCCTGAATCGTGTATAAAGATATTTAAGATCTTGAGATAGCTTTCTCCCTTTTCTCCCCTGGGATGGTGGAGCACACCGATGGTATTTTTGACATTGAATGCCTGTCTGACGTATCCTTAGCGGAGACGCGATAAATTGCTTTACCTCTGTTAATTGCAGGATACACGGCATTGCAAGATCTTTTATCTCGATAACTTGCGTATCCTTCAGATATACACATTCTTGAACTGTAAAATTAATTATCCCTTCAATTGTTATATTGCTACCAACTTCTTTCAACGATTGTCGAGAGAGAATCATTTTGTGGATCTCTGATGGATCAATGATCTTTGACGAAAATAGATTCCGATCAAGTCCAATTACGAAAATCGGTTGCCGGATAAAGTCATCGGGCAGTTGGTCCTTCCCAATTAATTCGATACATAATATTATATATTTACCATTTACCGGTTTCGCGGCGTTTATTTCTCATCACGGAGGAATTGGTTTTCACGCGAGCATCAAAATATACCCGGACATCTAAAGTATAGTATACGGCACGCACGCGTTGAAGTACGTCCTGCGCAAATACGTACGCTTTGTATATGTAATTTACGGATATCCCTTTGAGCTGTATCCATTACCGTATGTACATATCCATCTTCTCTGACGATCCACGATCGATGAACACGCACGTTTCGCGCGTGAATCAGCGTCTCTCGTCGAGAGATACCACATGTCAGATCTATCATGCGAGATGTTTTGCCGTGTCGCACCCTTTGCCCTTTGACGCGATTCATCTCGCACTTACCGGGACGTATCTTGAAAGACGATGAAAATTTTCGTGGACTCCGCGCCGATACCGAGAACCCTCCATCTGCACATCTCGCGATGTTTGCCGTTTGACGCGCGTAAGGATACGACACGGGGAAGACGGTACACGACG
>NW_021851677.1:580073-597459 GCF_003651465.1 Formica exsecta | reverse complement strand
GGGACACGACGCGAATAAAAAGACGAGGGATGTAGATCCAGGGAAGGACGTGCGCAAACGTCGTACACGTGCACACGCATGTACACGACAGCCGTGCGCGAGAGTGCATGGAAGCGAAGATCACTCTAATGCCAGGTATTACATTGACGCCTACTTGACTACGAGTCTTACGCCATTATCGGCGCGCGGCGGTATTACCTCTTTATCGTTATACGAACTTCAATAATCTGAGAAGAAGCGTGGAATAGCCGTACTAATGGTATACCAGAGTAATAGGCAAAAAGGATGGCGATCAACGGCGTTTTTTGCACCGTCCCAAATGAATCGTTATCCTTCGAATGGCAGTATCATTTTCTCTCGCCATCGTTAATATTGAGCGATCCGCCGATGATAACGAGATATTTTTAGATGCGTTTTTCACCGTCATTTTTCCTTTCGTTAAGGTCACTCGCATAATTCATATCGTGATCGCAAAATCATTCGGAGAATTTTGTCATTAGTCCCCGAATCTCGATCCTTTACGATCTTTTCACGTGAGATTAATTTTTCAGTCAATTGTGCTTTTTATCTTCCCTTTTTTCTAAAGTGGCTAAGCTCGATTACGCGAAGCGATCATTATCGTCTATACGCGACCGCGGGATGATCATTCGACCTGCACGAGAGTGGATCTGCTAAAAGGCTCGAGAGGGAGGCAGTACGTCTATTACGGACATCCACTTTCTGCCCTCTGGCATGAATAGAGGGTACAGTAGCTAAGAGGTTCTCATGCAAATTGGCTCATCAACCGACTCATCAGCACCGCCTTTTCGTCATTATTATTAATGCTCTCGAGAGTCTCTCGCACGTGGTACTTAACGTAATGTGCTACGTAAATGTAACATAGTTTCGTAATGTTACAAGCATATTTGTGATTAAAGATGTAGTTCCGAGAGAAAGAGAGAGAACTTATCCATCCAATTTATCTGAACTTCATTCTAAAAAAGTATATACAATATATTCTTATTACACATATATAATAAATATATACACATGCATAATTTGAGAATTTATTCCAAGAATGTATTTCAGTGCCGACGTTGCATTAACAACGCGAATAAAAAGACGAGGGATGTAGATCCAGGGAAGGACGTGCGCAAACGTCGTACACGTGCACACGCATGTACACGACAGCCGTGCGCGAGAGTGCATGGAAGCGAAGATCACTCTAATGCCAGGTATTACATTGACGCCTACTTGACTACGAGTCTTACGCCATTATCGGCGCGCGGCGGTATTACCTCTTTATCGTTATACGAACTTCAATAATCTGAGAAGAAGCGTGGAATAGCCGTACTAATGGTATACCAGAGTAATAGGCAAAAAGGATGGCGATCAACGGCGTTTTTTGCACCGTCCCAAATGAATCGTTATCCTTCGAATGGCAGTATCATTTTCTCTCGCCATCGTTAATATTGAGCGATCCGCCGATGATAACGAGATATTTTTAGATGCGTTTTTCACCGTCATTTTTCCTTTCGTTAAGGTCACTCGCATAATTCATATCGTGATCGCAAAATCATTCGGAGAATTTTGTCATTAGTCCCCGAATCTCGATCCTTTACGATCTTTTCACGTGAGATGAATTTTTCAGTCAATTGTGCTTTTTATCTTCCCTTTTCTAAAGTGGCTAAGCTCGATTACGCGAAGCGATCATTATCGTCTATACGCGACCGCGGGATGATCATTCGACCTGCACGAGAGTGGATCTGCTAAAAGGCTCGAGAGGGAGGCAGTACGTCTATTACGGACATCCACTTTCTGCCCTCTGGCATGAATAGAGGGTACAGTAGCTAAGAGGTTCTCATGCAAATTGGCTCATCAACCGACTCATCAGCACCGCCTTTTCGTCATTATTATTAATGCTCTCGAGAGTCTCTCACACGTGGTACTTAACGTAATGTGCTACGTAAATGTAACATAGTTTCGTAATGTTACAAGCATATTTGTGATTAAAGATGTAGTTCCGAGAGAAAGAGAGAGAACTTATCCATCCAATTTATCTGAACTTCATTCTAAAAAAGTATATACAATATATTCTTATTACACATATATAATAAATATATACACATGCATAATTTGAGAATTTATTCCAAGAATGTATTTCAGTGCCGACGTTGCATTTTTTATTTCACTTATTTTATGTATATAAATATCATTTTCTTTATTACAACAATACGATATATATTATAACGCATCTGCACGTATTTATTAGGATACTCCCGGGATCCTGAAAAGACGCGAAACAGAAGGACTAACGGCACCCGAGAGAAGATGCATGCTAAAACGTCGACTTCTCGCTGCATCCGCTGCAAGCTATACGTTCGCCGAGTATTCTCATCCATCCAGGAGGCTGAATACATGTAATTATAATTCATACGCGGGCGTATAGTAAACTGTCATAGAGAATTTCGCATCCGTTGTGTAGCGCTTTATACGCGGTTCTGGTCATTTCCCTACGTCGGTCATGCTAATAGAATGCCCGTAACAGTACGATGTACATATATATATTTGTACGAGAATTACGTCAGCGAACGCGGTACGCAGTCAAATTTGTGATTGCGAACCAGGAAGTTGCGCGAAGGTTGCGACGAATAAAAAACGTATAGAAGAGGAAATTATAGCCGCGTGGAGAATATTAAAATTCAAACTTTACACTGTCCATTATATACTCGTTAATAAATTATGCCTGTGTCAATAAACATCATTCGCGACGAAAAGTAATAAAAAAAAAAAACCAAGATGAAAATTGTGCAAATTAGGAACTTGCACATTGCTTCCTCATCATTTTATTTCGCTCACAAAGCTTAAGCTCTTTAAAGCAAACGAGTTTTTCAATTTTGGTTTCCTCATAAACGAAGATATCTCAAAATTTGCGAAAATTACAGCGTGTAAAGATATTTCTCAAAAAATTCAAAATTTTATAAAAAATAAACCCTTTCACCGATCCTCACCAACTTCAATACCAACCATTAATGATAATTTGTACATTTAAAAAAATTTAGCCCGTTATCTCAAAAATTGCGAAAGTTAAAAAATAGGGAAAAAAATTTTGTCACGAAAACAAAGCTTCCTCTATGAGGAAGCAAAAATTATTCGACAGTTTTACGTAAATGAAAAAGTTTATATGTTAAAACGTGCAAGTTGCAATTCGCGCGTTACAACTCGTAAACACAATCGCAATTAAAATACAGTGTACTGCGCGCGTATAGAGCAAGGGGAGGCCGATAAAAATATATGTATACCGTAACGCTAATTTCGCGTAAACCAGGAAGCCGCTAAACTTCTTATTAGCCAAGGTAATTTCCTTGTACCGCAACGCAACCAGCAGAAGCAAGACGGTACACCGTGCATGCGTGCAAACGGTGGGCATCTTCTGTCTTTCTGTCTATGATTTACGTGACGACGATCGTGCCGCACGCTAATGTCCCTCGTGCAAGGGAAGGGAATCTTCCCCTCGTCGAGCGACTAACGGGATCCGTGATTGGAAAATCACAGGTTTTTCCGCGAGCCTGCGGTCGACCGTCGATACGACTGTAATGAAAGACCGCGTGCGTGCGAAAAGTATCTATCGACGATCGAAAGATCTCTGTCAAAACGTGTCGGGCAAAAAATTCATCGTTAAAAAGTTGCCGGGTTACTCGTGTCGCGGCTGTCAAAGACGAGAGAGGAAATCTCGCGTGGATGAATGCAAATGGATTCGCACGATCGACGACGGGCGCATCCTCTCCCGGGACTCGCCCTGCCTGTAGGGCACTTCGTGCACTTATTACGATACATCTCTCGCGGAACTGACTGCACGCTCGTCCCGTCTCTCTTTCTCTCTCTCTCTCTCTCCCTCGCGGCAGCGACGTACAAACTTCTGGTGCTAACCCCGGCGATCACGACATTCGGAATGTTCAGGTAACACGCGTCTATCATCAAAGAGGTTGAATTGATCATCGATGACCTTGTGGCTTTTCCCATACCGAACTGCGTTCTCGCATCGTGAGAAGATGCAACGCGATGAAAAAATGAATCTTTTTAAGCTAATCAAAATTGTAAAAAAAAAAAGAATTATTTTTAAAATAGACCCAATTTACACGCCTTACAATTCGCGACAGAATTCATAAAATTCTATTTATTATTTCTATTTATAGATATATATGTATATATATGAATGTGTGTATCCTACTTCTCTTTTTTCAAATGTTTTTCTCGTATATTACACAACGTATAAGATTATATAAATAGAATTTCGTCACGAATAAATGATTTAAAAAGTAAGCGTATAGGCATTTTCTATTAAGTGTAAAAAAAATTCCCTCGGCGACAACGGCAGTCACGTTAACGGAAATAGCGATGCGTTAAGAGATGAAATCACGCGGCAAGAGCACGATCGGCTCCGGGTATAGAGAGGCGGAAATGCGTGAAGCGTGAAAAAATGCCGCGGGTCGACCGGTCGATGTTTACGCGCCGCTCATTATACGGCCCCGTCTAATATTCCGCGCGCAACATCCCCGTGGAATCTCTCGGAATTTTCGCGACTCGGAATTCCTTTCCCGCTCGAAATATGCGCGCATCGCTAAAAATAGCCGCGCGAATCGAGGATTCGCGCCCGAGAATTTCTCTCTTTCTGCTTCGCCGCGGGAGCGTGCATTCATGCACGATGTATCGCGACTAGGGTTGGGTAAGTTAATTTATTTATTTATTTTTTTTTAACTAAGTTAAGTTTAAAGTTGATGGCTCAAAAATTAACTAAGTTTACGTTAAGTTTAAAAATTATTAATTCATTAAAGGTAAAAATTGTTTCTCTATCCAACAGCGAATCGATACATCCAACAAACTTGTATGACAAATAAAATATTTGCATTACGATCAAATATTTTCACGCGACTTTAATATCGATGAATTATTTTAACTTGTATAAAAAAAAAAATTAATAAGTTAACGTTAATGTATTTAAAAATAACTGGTTTAAGTTAAAAGTTAATAAAATTAACTAACAATAAGTTAAGTTAAAAATTATTAACTTTTCAACTTAACTTTTAACTGTTTAACTACCCAAACCTGATCGCGACGAATAGCCTGTCAAATTATTTTATCTGCTATACGTCACCGTCAATTATACAGTAAGGCCGATAATCGGCATCGCGATTAACAGTCGCACGCAGCCACTTAGTTATCTTGTATAATTATTGGGTGCGGTTTTACCGAGAGAGAAAGAGAGAAAAAAATATACACGGCACATCCGATGGGTGTGAATGATCGAAGAAGAGAGAAGCATGAAATATTCACCCCTTAATCTGACGTATCAATGCGATGATCGTTATGTCTTACCGTCTATGTCTGACAAGGACTCTTCAGACGCTTTCTAGAGACTTTTATACTTCCATACATGGGATTCTGTGCGATCAATCGAATAAAATTTGTAGGAGCATCTCTTTCGATAATAATACTTCACTCTTTATACAAGTAAGATGGAGAAATGTCGCGGATTTTTAGAGATTGGTAAGTTTCCCCCATCTATTGTGTGCGAATAAAAAAAAGAATAATGATCGTGTAATTGTACGAATATTTAAAATTTATTTTATTACAATGAGAGAATAGCGAGGAGAGAAATCTCCATTAGCGCAATCGGTACATATAATTGCGTGTCACATATCATGGTTTGGTCAAACTACAGCCCGGCTTTACATAGAAGTATGTCAATGAAATTCAGAAACCGTTCGCGATGCGTACCAATGAGGTAAGAATGTAACATTACAGTATGCATGTGACATCTGCCATGATGTAAGAAAATGACGAAGTTACTGTTGACGACAACAGTATAAATAATGTTTTTATAACTTCTTGCGTAATATCGGCTTGCGAAAGAAATAGCGCAACTCAATGACAGCAATTAAATGACAGAATACTAAGAATAAAAATAAAAAATAAAAATATGTAAACGTGTTAAAAACAGAATTGACAGAGTATATAATTTCGAGCCCGAGATTTAATCTTTTAAACTACTGTATATCGCGAAAGACGTGGGCACAATTTTATATTAGACAAGCAGGATTCAACGGAAACAATTAAATCTAATCTCAGGACGAGAGAGTCGAATCGCAGATGACGTAGGCGAGACGTCCCAAAATTGGTATTTGCGTGGGTAGTTTTATTCGGTGGATGGCGAGACGATATTGCATCCTTTCTCGTGTGTCCTTGCGAGTCTCGTAAGAAATCGAGTTTCTTGGCGCGCCCACATCGCCAAATTCTCCCCTCGGGCAACGCCTAAATCGAATGTTTCTCATGGGGACGTCCATCCCTCGTCTGCGCGAGAAAACCACGGATATTTGTAGACAAGGTGAAATCTCCGTGCGACATTAACCACCCACGTTTCTCATACGCGCCGCCTCTTGTTATCGAGAGGCTGACAGAGACGCGCGATTTTGCAACGAACTCGCGCTTTCACGCGATGAGCAAACGTTGGCGTCATCGACATTTTCGGATGACCGTCTTTTCGAACGACAGTCAGCCTCGTCCAACAAAGGCCATGTATCCTTGTCACTTTCACGCTTAATGTCCATCGACAATATTTGTCTCTAGACATGTCTCTGCCATTTTAGAAACTTGCGAAGATCAAACAAAATTCGAATATAAATTAAAAAAAAAAAATTGAAGTCATTTATATCTCATAAAAGTATTTAAATTATATTATCCTTTTCTTCTTTGTAAAAATTATATACGAGATGGGAAATATATATATTTCTACAATAATAGATTACTATGAGAGAGTATTGAAGATATGTATATTTTTTCAAAGATTATCTGAGCGGCGAGCTATATCGCAGTTAGAATTATCTAATTAAACCTTACCTCTGTAGATACGCCGTATCTGAATTACTCATCGGAACTACAATTTCTTCGAATCCTCCTTACTCCCAATTGCCTTCACTACCGCGAAGTAGCAAGCAGTTCATCATCACGCAAACACGGCTACCGTAGCTCCGCAACGACCTTCTCCTTCAGAGGGAGGTGCTCGGCCGATGGAACACGGAAGATACGTGGAAGCCGAAGGGAAAAGACGGATTCAAGTTCAGGGCAAGAAACGAATTAACGACGAAAAGAAAGAATAGGAAGCAAAACGCGAAGAGATGCCGCTCCGGCGAGCCGCACGAGTTAATGACGCGAGAAGCTCGGGAAAATGATTTCAGCGTAGTGGCCGTTGCGAATTATTATTCCCTTCCTTCGTCGACTTGACGCTTTTCTTTTCGCGGCTCTCGTCGCTTTTTCCGAGGACATCTCACGCACCTGATTCGTCCTGTCCTTCTGCTCGCCTCTCGCTTTTTAATCCGCCTTCCTTTTAAGCCTCGTTCAACATATACTTGGTCAACTTCTACATTCTCGTTCCCTCCCTCTCTACTCTTTAATCGATCGATATACTTGATGTTTCTTTAATTCGTTTTGTCAAGATTTCGCGCGTCCTTTCACCAGTTATATGCTTTTAAAAAGCCTCTTGAAACCGGCCTTTCAATCGAGTGACGCATATCTTATATGAATATGTATGAAAATACGGACGTGTATGTGTTTTGCCTTTTAGCTGAAAACATCGATGATCTCACGATTATTAATGTCTTAGCATAAATCGTATAGTTACCGTTATCGGATGCTTGAATAATGAATATAAAACCTGACAGCGGTGATCAACATTATGGTTGGTCAAGGAAAATATCTGATTCGGCATTTCTGCTGGATTTTATTCTCCAGATAAAGTCTCGATCATTCAAAATTCGGATGATTTTTCATATCCGCAATCAACATTTGCAGCGCGTTTCTCACACGAACAGCATATTTATAAGACACACAGATCACTATTCTCGTTATCCAAGAAAGTATGCTTATGAGTTTGAATGACCTTGGTTACCAACGCTTATAGCGCTTAAGTATTGCCTACACAGCAATGGCTACTTTTCGCTTGGACGCACGGATTTATGTAATTGCGCGAAACGGCCCCTTACAAGCGTTATTACGAGCTTGCACCGATTTGCCTACGAGCTCTCGCTGGAGATTTACCTGCGAAAATAATTTTGCTCATTTTGCTCGTTTATCTAGCTAATTTAGCGACCGCTTTGAGAATGTACAGACTGGTGTGACCAGTATAAGACCTTTTAAATTTCACATTTGGTTTTAGCATTCCGTACCAATATCTTGGATATATTTCATATTGCTGCTCTGTTCCAATAATCTTGTCATATTATTCTCTTTGAAATAATTAATAAAGCGATATATCAATCCTCTTCCAAATTCTTTTTATGAGAGAAAAAAAAAATATATATTTTTAAGCAATATATGTCGTAGCCAGATTACATAATCCGTCGTTTTATAAAATGTCTAGGCATTTTATAGAGTGCGGTCACATTCTCAAATCATAGTTGAAGATGAAATATTTTACAATCTGGCTAAGAATTTTAGTCTGTTTTAGACCGGACGAGATACCATGCAATTTCACAAGCTCGACAAACGAGGAAATTAGTTTTCGAAGCTCGGAAGGCTGCCGCTGGCTTCAGCCAATTCGCCATAAACGCATCTTATCTCGCGCGCGATTTTTTTTCCGCGCGCGTTTCGGGCTCCGGGCGAATTCTTTGATATAACTAACACGTGGATGAATCTGTCAGATCAAACCGTCAGTCGACGATGCGGAATTTCTTCGAGTACGATTATCAAGAGTCGTGTGCCGCTGTCGCTTCCCCAGCGCATTTACAAGGTCGGTAGCTAGCGAGCTTCTTCTTCTACGCGGAACGATCGTCTCGCCGGGAATTTGCTTACGGGAGAGATTAAATGGCTGTTCTCCCGCGGTTATTTATATGGGATATCACGGGGACGAAGCGACGACTCTTCCGCGAGCATCGGTATTGAATAATCGTGGGAGAGATATCCCGTCGAGATTCGAACTCTCCTCCCCAATGTACACTTCCTGCACGCCCAAGATCAAGCATAAATCTCAGCTATAATCGTCACGACGTATAACTTAATCCCTGAACCTCGACCGCGGCCGGTCCGGGTCGAGGTTTCTGATCTTCTGGATAGCTTATCCGGTGTATTTATGGGAAACCTCGATCACACCGACGGTTATGGATCGCTTTCCTCGGCAAGGAAGAACGGGATATCCGGTAACGCGAATGAAAAGCTTTCCGTGTAATTTTGCAAATAATAATATCCTGGCGTATATATACATATATACATAATTATTTTATAAATCCAACGATATATACGAAAACTTTCTATCGTTAATTAATATTTTTTTAATAATAAATATGAAATAATAAAAGAAAAGAAAAATATACCAATATAAATTTCCTAAATTGATATAGAAAAAAACTAAAACTGGTTGCTGTTGGTCTGGTATTTTTCCTCTATGTATTTAAATTTAATTCTTTGACCAAGCGAGACAGCTTTTGTTTCTCCTGCTAAAGAAACATACAAACATCCATAAAGGCGTTTAAAACGAGCTAGGAAACATTGGAATGGCGTTCAAAGTCCGGTATTCTGGATAATGCGGCACGATCTTATACACGCTCGTCTCGGCGCCAGCATTGTTGCCTCCTTGTCTCCTCGGAGCGACGAGGATCGATGGCACTGGAGCGTTGCCAGATAGAAAAGAGGCACCAGCCAAGTCTCTCCTGTAAAAGAGGAGACCGGTCCCGCCGTGGAGTCACGGGCGAGTGTATCCTTGCAAACAGCCGTCTTCAGTAACTTGAAAAACTAGCCGACGCGACGCGGCGGCCTGTTCGCCCTCAGTCAGAGGTCAACGAGGTTGAGAGGACCTACACGTTGATCCTATACACTCTCAAGAGCGCGCCGCGTATCTGTATACAGTGATTCTCAAGAAGAAGGAAAAAAATCGTATACATCGGCTAATATTTTTCTAACATTTTTGTAGAAAAAGCAATGCTTCAAAAATAATTTATTCGATTCGTATCTGAAACTATAATTCCTACAGTACACATTCGACGTAAATATATCGATATCTCTTGTTACTTCAATCATTATTGCTTATTTGAGTAAAAACGATTTACAAGTGAAAGTTTTTACCTTTAAACTTATCGATCCGCCTGTTTCAAAGTGGCATATACGTCAAGAATATTCGCCAAGTTAATGGAAAGTCTACAAGGCCGCATTTAGATTCGCGCGACTTAAACCGCAGAACAATAGGTCGTTTAAAGAGGTATTCTCGGAGTGGACGCATCGTCTCGGCTCTATCCACTGTGCGCAGAAAGCGGGCAGCTTCTTCTCCGACCCTTACAAGGTTCGCAGAAACCTTGCACTCGTCACGTATGCAACAGTGATGCTCAATCCGTCCGATATCGCCCACGAAAAGCATCAATTATTATCTTATATGTAGTAATCGTTGAACGATCCTTTTATAATCTTTCGTTACGTGACGCGCATATCAAGATAAAAATTAATTGAATATTAAATTAAATTAAATTAATAATTAATGAATATTAAATTAAGTTTTATAAGCTAAAAATTCACAGAATCGAATATAGAATTAACGTTACGCGAGCGTTGCGTTGCAAAACTCGGATGACGATTGTCAGCGGATAATGAAAGAGCATGATATAACGATTGATACAAATCTCGTTTATCACTCTTCTCGCCATCTTCATTTATCGCATCGTAAAATGAATCAATCTTTCCCGGGTACGGTGGGTACGGTGACCTTGCGCTATCGTGAAAACGTAACGGACGGCGTAACGGTGTTACTATTAGAGGCGTAATCCGCCGTGACAGAGACGCACCGTAGTGCATTAAAATGTCGTATGTGACTTTTTGCCAAAGCGCGAAAGAGGGGGATGTCATTACAGCGCACTCGAGAGTGCGGTGAGCTTTACCTCGAGGAATCGGACACTTCGGTGAAATAAAATGCAAGAGGTCCGTTAACTAAATCTGTTCGCCCCGATGCATACACGATGCGCAAAGTACAAATGCCCGTTATGATAATCATTATTTAGCCATTTCTCTTTATACAGATGATGTTAGAAAAATATTTTTCGTCCCCGTTATCTCTATAACACATCTATCTACCGTACTTGACAGACTAAATTAAAATCTAACTGTTTAAAGATCGAAGAAATACATTAGTATATAAAATCGTTAAAATATAATCATCATAAAAAGATCAAAGAATGCGAAACTTAGGAAATTTAATCTTATTACTCTGGCCATTATTGCGTTATTATATTTTTACCGTTACAAGTTTGATTTTAAATTTACTGTAATTAATTATGTTCTTTCAAGCCAAAGAAAGAGGAAAAAAATTCGTTGCCATCGCGAATATTCTGGTATTGAAGAGGTGGGACGAGAAGCCGATATTCGGTTCGGAGGGAACGAAAGAAGTGAAAGTCGAGCATTAATTCCCGGGTTCCAAAGATACATCGGTCGCGGCATGTGGGTAAGATAATCACGAGATGACCACGTTGAGCATCAACGAGTTCTTTCTCACGACGTTTTCCTTACGCCAATGATTATACGGCGCGTAAGAGCGCAAAATTATAGCCGCCCATGCCTCAAGTGACGTGGATCCTCGAGAAATTTTATTTGTACATTTTGCAGCTATCACAGAATTTTATACGTTCGTATCATCTCCGGTCTATACTTTATTCAGTAAGAAAAATTGAAGCGTGTGTTATTTCGTCGAGATATTTAATTAGAGAGGAAAATTACCATATTTATAATTTATATTTCCACGTAATATATACTATCCTGTTGAAATATACTTCGAATTAAGATTTTTTCACGCTCCATATAAGATTCATAAAAGTGATAAGAAAGTTATATTACAGAGGAGTATATATATTTACTAGCCGCTTTTTATAGATAATATAGGGCTAATAAAAGTCTGCTTGAGCTCGCATTACGAATCGCGATTAACCCTTCGCCGAGTTTTCGAGTTAATCGTCGACCTCGCGCTGCCTGCCAGTCCATAAAGTAAAATCGAGGGTAGGATATACAGCCTTTGGGACGATAGGTTCAACGAAAAGGACTGTCGCTAAGGGAGCGAGCAGCCAAGAGGGGTAAAAGCAGCATGTAATTTCCAAGCCTCGGGGCTACAATTTTACGATTTAATTGGGCCTCGAGGAGAGGAATGGCGGTTCGCCTGTAACCGGTGGTTACCTCACTACTAGGAAGATATTATCCAGGTCTACCCCGCGCGCGAGCGAGCAAGGGCACCACCGTTCGCCCGTCTAATGGTGGTAGTGCGAGAAAACGCGCCGTCCGCTGCGTTAAACGAATTCGACGCGAGATATACCGGCGGATTTCATCGGAGGGAGATGGATGCTGCTTTGCATCCAATAACGATGCGTCTCGATTTAATAGTCTTTTATAATTATCTCCCTCCGTCGCATCTGAATTGATGATCATCGCGAATATTTTTTATGAACGCATCGTTCGATTTATGTGTGAGATTCGTACTTTTTTACAAAGATGTATGCACATAGATTAAGTTCAATCTTACAAGATATGTGTGAACTTTGTTATATCAAATAGATAACTTTTTATGCGGAAATATTTTTTTTATGTTTTTACTTTTCTATTTCTACTTTCTATGTAAATAGAAGATGATTCATTCCTCTTTTTATCCTAACGATCGTGTTAGCAGTTCCGCATTAATTTGTATATCGAGAATCTTATCGATAAAATGTGAGTCGACGTGGCTCGCCGGAAAATCCTTCTAATCTGGAGAACGGGAAAACTTGAAAACCGTTGTCTTGATGTTAGGTAACGCGTTGCTCTGCGAAACTTCTGGGAAACTTTGTCGAGCGACTTTCTGTCGTAACGAAAACTGAATCGCGATTTTACGGTGATGTTTCATAGATGCACAAGAACGAGACTTAAAAGTGAAAACGGATCATCCGGGCTCGTAAAACGGTTTAACTTCATCGAAAGCTGAATATATAGATCCTGTATGTTATACGTTATACGCGCGATAATTATTTAAGGGGGCATACCCGTTTGAACTCTCGAAAAATGAGTACATTTTTTAGATTTTTTTCAACATGCCATTTTTTAATTTTTTAAAATTTTGAAAAAATTGGATAACAGATAGCTATTAATATGTTTAATAAAAAAAAAAACTTGTATTTTTAATTTCGAATATGATAAACGAACGTTTTCATGCACACCGTGCAGCCACCTGAAATTGCTCTGCAAATATTCGCATAACATTAAAAAAAAATTTTTTTAAGCTGAAAATTTTTATTTAAATAATAAATAAAATTTAATAATAATAATGTATTAATATATTATGTATTAATGTAGTAAAAAAAAAGTTTTTATTAAATCGTTGCGTTGCAAAAAAATCTAGAAAATATATTCATTTTTCGAAGGTTCAAACGGGTATGCCCCCTTAATATTCGCGATAATTAAACTTCCACGAAACTCGTCTCGTTCTTCGCATAGTTTAAAAAGCCGATCGTAAGAATTCACCACGTCCGATTAATCGCCGAGTATCACGCGTGTAATGCGTACTCGATGCGTCTACGCATTGCACGCGTATGCAATTGTGCGGCGCATTTGCAAGGCCGTAGTCAAGGACATGGACCCGGTCCGAGGTTGTTAGAACAGGATATCAGCCGATGCTAGCCGCAAGCGAGCCGCGCGACATGATTTAGTATACTCGGCTCGGTCGATTTTTGCTATTCCCGCGCACTCCATCGTCTTGTAATTTCACCGTGCAACGATTCCGTTAATCATTTTTACGGCGCAATCCGACACCGGCGATACATTCGCTGGATCGAGACGAACAATAATTGAATGCGCGTCAAAGCTAGCTCATGAGCGATCCGAGGGAGTAAATTTATCGTGTCGATTAAACGGCCGATTAACAAGTATCGCAACTATCAATCTTGACTTCTCTCCGATGACTTCGTATATGTTTGCCATTGACATCGTTATTATAATGTAACTTTTTTTTTGGATAAGCGATAAATGTAGCTGATGAACAATTTATACGACATCGTTCAGGCAACCAATCGTGCATCGCGCCATCAGCACTATGTATCGCATTGAACGCTCTTGTAATTACGTGCATTATATTCAGCGAACGATCGTGAAAATGGCAAGTGAGAGAGTCGAGAGTATTTTCTTTCTCATGCATTTCACAATTTTGCAATATCAAGATAAATTACTCTCTCTTTAAATAATTAAGTTTGTTCTGGTTGTGAGTTCATGATGCATAGTTTCTCACAGCGTAAAGACCTTTCATATTGTTAATAACATGTCTTAAATTAATGTTATTCCTTAAATTTAAACTGTCCGTACATTTCAAATTAATATCGTCGATGAATTTTGTAACGAAATGTACGAAAGTGTATAAAGTAAAATAAACTACCGCGCGTTGCAGGCAAGCGGTACATAAACGACGAACGCATTACATTGTCGAGCTGGTTTGACTTTTTCTATGTCTTTTTTGATCATAAAGCAGACATCAGATTACTAAACAGAATTTATATTAAGAAAAAGAATAATAAAAATGGCAATTAAAAATTAGAGATATTTAATTTATCTCGAAAAAAAAAAAAAAATAATAATAATGAGGAATAAAGAAAAGAAAAAGTCAGATTATATAATAATGAGTTTATCTACAGGTGGTCCATTTTTCGGTAAATGGAGAGAAAGTTACATCGATTTCAACAACCTGGCCATTTAAATGTCATGTAACCATTTCGGGTAAGCGACGGGTCTCCTTGGCGAAATTTGACACGTTTCCTCTCGGTTAAATTTCTCATTGGCTATATAAGATTATAAGACTCGCTCTCTATTAATATTTGTTTTCAATTATTATATAATTAATATAATAACACGTTCAAAATCTTTTAATTATTCTACTGTCATAAATATTTATGTATGGTGTATTTATAAAATAATTTATTAATCAATATTTTTTAGTAATTTTGAATATCTATTATTTTACTGATTGGAGCAAAAATATATTATCTTGTATATTTTAAATTTGTATAATTGCATTAAAAAATACAAATTAAACCAATCGCTGATTTTACTTTTCCAATATTAACATAAACAAAATTCACGTCATTGCCTTCCCAGGAAAGTAGTGGTCCACTCAAATTAAGGTTTCATCGATGCTAGCAAATTTGCAAGTAAAAAATATGAAAGGCTGCAAGATCGTAAAATTCATAAGATAATTTTACATGTTAATTCTCGCCAACCTCCAACGCAGAATTATTTATGAGGAAAGTTTCGAAAGATCGCGAGAGTTAAATGAAATATTAATTCGCGAAAACGCAAACTTGAAGAAAGTATCTATTCACAGTTATCGCATTTTTTAAAGAAATTCTTTACGATATGAATACTTCAGAAATAAAAATAAATTTACCAAGCAACGATATAATAATCGAATTTTGCACGTGAAGGATTTCGAGAGCGTACAGTTTGCTCGTATATTTTTTTATTTGACGAATCTTTTATTGCGTAAGAAGAGATCGAGTCATCTATGTACACGAGAATGTGCACTTGAAGGTGATTATGTAAGAATCGCTTGAGATACAGCTTCGCCATATTAGGATGCAGCTTCTCGCGTATCATTTCATCCATGCTCATCCTACCGTTACTCGCGAATAAAACTAAGAAAAAAAAAAAAACGAAGCGGAAGCATATAATTTCTGGCATCCTATAATTTATTACCTATAAAAATATTTATACTTTTTTTTTCTAATACCTATATAATTTCTCGACATTTTAATACTGTACACTCGCGCTTTTGTCTAAAAATAATTCGAGAAGAAGGGAATCAACGCGGACGCAAATTTATGCAGGAACGCCAAACTTATTTAACGTCGATTTAATATACGCTCATGCGAAAACCACCGACGCATGTTCCCCCGGCGCGACTGCCCACGATGGCTCGCGACGCCCACACCGGAGATCCACTAGAGAATTACCGGGAACCGCTCGTATACGGAGGTCAAAGACTCCCCCTTGCCTTATCCGACCTCGTCTTACGAGCGAGCGACGTCGGATCCGGCGCGAATTATTGTACCCTTCGGCGTGCCAGCCCTTAAATTATACGGCCCCTCTCGGTGTCAGGTGGTATACGTGCTGTTGCCATTGCACGCCGAGAGAAACTAGTCTCTTCCCCATCGTCGTCGTCGTCGTCGTTGCACCTTTATCCTTCCGAGGGCATGCGAGTGACGCAGAATTTTGTACCTCTGTCGCGGTTGGTAAATCAAATTGTCGGGTGCGATTGTAAAGCGAATTACCAAGCCGTACGGCTCACGTTCGAATGCAACGATGAATGCAATGTCGGCGAGTTCAATCTGTTGGGCCGTTAATGATATAATACACCGCTAATGGAAGTAGCTCATATCCGTCGTAATGAATAGTTTGTTGAGATGCAGACTCGCGAGAGTATACGTGCTTGCTTTCATTAACTTACAGTTACTTTAGTTTATGTGCGAAAGGAATAGAAATAATCAGTACATTAATATAATTCTCCATTATGACGTTTTTTTACCGGTCTTTTTTTTTCCTTAACCGGATATTTATCTTCGCTGCTATTTCTCTAAGTCCCATTCTCGATTAAGTTTACGGCGTCTAATCTACGTTATCATTGCGGTGATTATCGCGACCGCGTCTTGAACGCGTCTACCGCCGATACGGCGGAACGTGTTTCGCATCGCCTGAGGATCTTCTTCTCGGGTGTTATTATCGGTCGATCGAAGGAGCAAGCAATTCGTTAAAGAGTCAGCGGCTCGACATATATTTCGCATTCTACATTGCAGAAAAGAGGCGTCAGCTGCGAGCTACGTTGTCTCTCCTTTATTCTCTGCCCAAGATCGTATTAACCGAATGTGATTCACACAATCGCGCACACCCAATGATTACAGCTCTACCTTTGTGGGCGGTTCGTGAAATGTTCGACAGTACAAATTTATGCGAATGCCTTGCGGCCCGCGGGAAAAACCGACAATTAAAAATCCAGTGACGTGGGTGTTGCCTTATTATATCGCGATCTGGAGCTTATAATAATTCCGAACAAATTATTATAGAGTGTTTAATATAAATTACAATCTAGAGAATATAATTTTCTATACCTCGCAAAAATAAATTTATATAATTAAAATAAACGTCGGAATTATACGTTAATTTTTCTGATTTTCTATAATATTATACATATATTAGAGAATACATTTTTATATGGCGTTTATCAAAGTTTACGGTGAATTGATCATTGATTCGAATACAACGTATCGTAAGCGTGAGTACGCGTTGATAGTAGGCGTAGCGTATAAAGCTTATTGTTAATTTGATATATACAATAATTCGTTGCATAGGTTTTCGAATAACCGTCAATAGCCGGAAA
>NW_021851677.1:562617-580025 GCF_003651465.1 Formica exsecta | reverse complement strand
ATCAGGGAAAATACGCGTCTTTTAACAAAAAGTACCGAAACAAAAGTTGTAGAGAATTAAATTATCTTTCAAATGAGATCAAAGTTACTATATTATAATATCCCAAAACTACTGGATATTTTTGTTAACCATAGATTTGATTAATTCAAAAATAATCTCTCTTCGACAAGAATATATGTTACAGTAATTAACTGATAATAATTAACTGACTAACAGTTAAAAATAAGAAAGTTTTCTGTAGCAAATTAAGCAGAGAAAACAAAATTATATTTCTTAGTTATAATTTCATTAAACTTTAATAATAATTTCTCTTGAAATCTAATTACAAAGAGCGTTATATGAAAAATTGGAAATAGATAATAATTTTATATAATATTTCATAAATAATTGAAATAAGTAATGTATCTTAACATATTTTTGACGAGGGAAAGCTCTGTTTACAGATTAAAACCGAAAATGCGAAAAACACTCGTTCTGATTCTGGGACACCCTGTATATCCCTCTTATAACGCTGCCAAGAAGTAGAAGGCCTCAAGTCCGGTCACATAACGGTCCAGTTATGGTATGGCGAGGAAGCGATCTCTCGCCTCGACACACGATTTCCTCGTTACACGAACGTGTCCTCCACCACCTCCGCCTATCACCACCACCGTATTTCCGTCCACTATCCTGGTTTATGCTTCGGCCGCTACTGATATGCCTCGTTTCTTCGTGTGTGTACTCGCACGCGCAATTCAATCTTTTTTTATTTTTTTATTATTGACAAACGCGATCGCGGATGATCGTTACGGCAATAACCATGATACGTGTCGAGATACTCGACCGCAAAATAAACACGTTCCTCCCCGTTTGTGTATACATCGTGGGCGACGATAATAATAATAATAACATAATGACGTAATAACAATCGTTACAATAACATTAGGAATGTTAATGGCGCTCTTATTAACGTGATTATTGCGATAATATCGTGCTCGTTACACGGGACTACGCCCACAAAGAGGACTTCCTTCCTTCTTTCAAACGAATATTTATGACTATCTATTTGATCAACAATTTATACCGATAAGATCAGCAGTAATAATTTCATTATTGCAAATTAATTTTCATCGTTATATTCCTGTATAATAATCTTTATACAATAATTTTAGTTTCATTATTTCTCCTGCATACAACTTTTAACAGATTGCTTTCGAAAATTTATGATTTTATCATACGTGTAATAAATACGATCCTAATTCTGAAATATCATAATCTAGAATCACAATGAGCGTAATGAGTGCAATTCTGCATTCAAGTGTATCGGAATAAGCGAGGAAAATGAGAAACGAGACGCTTGCGTCACAGATCGAAGATTACAGATATCAGCACCGCTTCCCTCTCTGATTGAGCCTTTCGAATAATTTCGAACCATGCCCACGCTATATAAAGCACGAGTCGTAATTACTGCTACCGATAGATACCGGAAAATTGGCACGGAGCTAAACGGTCAGAGAGACGATAAACCAAATTAAAACGATCGGTCGAAGGTGCAGACGGGTGATGCAACGTAATAATGAGCACCCTCGTGATAATTCTATGGCGCTTGTTAAGATAATGGGTAATAACCTAATTGGTTTACACGCGGAAGCGAGAATTAATGTCAATGGAAAAAGATAATAAAAAGCAGGAAATAAAGAAGAAATATAGAAATAAATATAGAAAATAGAAAAAAATGGAGCGTGAAAAGACGCACTCTTCTTTTCTCTCACTATACTGACTTATAGATTCAAGAAATGATTCGGGAAGGAAAAACTCACCAGTTCAGTGGGCATGGTGTTGCAGGATCTGAGAGGCAGATTGTACGTGATCGGAGCGGGCTGACTCCTGTACTCCTGCAAGCAAGAGCTATTCTTCGATAACCCACGTGGGTAGACCAGACCATGGAAGTCCGTGTTGCCCTCCGTCGAGATGTGAACGATTATCGATTCGCTCGCACATTCGATCTGCACGGTGCTCGCTATCGTTGCAGTCGCTGAAACACAAAATAAATTATAATTAGCAAATTATATTTTAGCGTAAAATAAATCTAGATTATGACACCTAATCTATACACATCTCTTTCCCCTCTTTCTCTAAATTAAAAATCTGAATCTAAATTACGAATTATCGTCGTATTTGTAAAAAATACTTTGATCGTTAACTTTAAATCAGAGACGCGTCTCTTCGAATATAATATCGAGACAATTTTCAAGTGTGAATAGTGTAACGGCGCAGCTTACGAGCGACGTGATCAATTTATTCGATATCTGCGCCGTACTCGTATACGCGTCAAAGATATACTTGAATGAGCAGCGACGCTCAATGATACGAATCGATCGTCGACACCCATTGAACGATACCTATATAGCGTGCGCGGCTATTGTACCCGTAGTACGGTAATTTATCGTTATTAATGCCCGACACGTCGGGAATACGAATCGCGTAAGTTAATAGCTCGGAGTTTAATAACCTGGGTTCACCTGTTACAAATCGCGTCTGCTCTCGATTTCAAGGTAACCGCGAAGTCGGAGGACGTGAGATCCTCTGAAGCGAGCCTAATTACAGAGAAGAGTCCGACAAGCTTTTTGCGATTTTTTTATAAAACGTTCCGCCGGCAAAAATTGTTTTCCGGTGTAACATCCGTGTCTGTTCGAATTTCGTTATGGGTGCTGTTTCGAAGCGTTCACAATCCATTATAAAACGGTCGGAAGCTTCGTCGGAAGCCGAAGAGATTCTTCAATCGGATCAGCAGCGAATAACGACTATTTGTAACGCTGAGACGAAAGCGAACGCGCCACGTAACTTTGCTTGAGCAGTAAAACGCGAAAATGAGCACGAAAATTTGTGTCGATCGTAAGATTGTTGCGGTTGGTCGAATGGGCCGTAACAATATATGAGCTATCGCTTTCTGTTTAATCCGTTTCGTTTTCGCAACAAACAAGTCGGGCCCAGTCGAAGCGTTAATTATCTTCGCGAATTAATTTTTCCTGATATCGCAAATCATTGATTTCGACAACAATTGCGAGAACTCATATTCCGTAAAACAATCTTGTCGTCTTGCAATTGTTAGAGGTGACGTTACTTGCGACGCAGAATAAAATACTTTGAGAAATTATAATTTAATTACAATGATGCATCATCGCACACGCAATGCACGCATTTATCTGAGATCTGAAAATTATTTAATCCTCTTCCCATTGTTACACCAGTCATGCGATATTCTCGAGTAGTTTACGCGGTTCGCAAATGAAAGCAAAAAGTTCGTAAAAAAAAAGCGAATCGTCATCTTCATTCGATCGATTTGCCGGCCGCAGAAATTTCATGATATCGATGAAAACTCGTTTATATCCGGAGGTGACGTTACTTGCGACGCAGAATAAAATACTTTGAGAAATTATAATTTAATTACAATGATGCATCATCGCACACGCAATGCACGCATTTATCTGAGATCTGAAAATTATTTAATCCTCTTCCCATTGTTACACCAGTCATGCGATATTCTCGAGTAGTTTACGCGGTTCGCAAATGAAAGTAAAAAGTTCGTAAAAAAAAGCGAATCGTCTTCTTCATTCGATCGATTTGCCGGCCGCAGAAATTTCATGATATCGATGAAAACTCGTTTATATCCGTTGTCCCGTGACTAATTATAAAAATGGGTTCGCATACCGAGACATAACTCCCATAGCGTAAAATCATGCGCCGGTCACTTGGCGTTACAAATTCGTTCATCAACTTTGCACAATCGCATCACGGACTACAACGATGAGAACTTGAATTAAATATATCGTATACGCATGGCAGTGTGCGAAATTGCAGTGTCAGGCTAACGTATTTTCAACGTACTGAAAATTGAACGCCGAGCAAAATTAATGGTTATCATTAACAACGACAATGGCTTGATCACAATGTACAATATGTATATATCTTATCTATATGTGCGTATCTTTTTCATTCTTTATATTATTTTTTACGCTCGGCGTAAAATCATGCGCCGGTCACTTGGCGTTACAAATTCGTTCATCAACTTTGCACAATCGCATCACGGACTACAACGATGAGAACTTGAATTAAATATATCGTATACGCATGGCAGTGTGCGAAATTGCAGTGTCAGGCTAACGTATTTTCAACGTACTGAAAATTGAACGCCGAGCAAAATTAATGGTTATCATTAACAACGACAATGGCTCTTGATCACAATGTACAATATATGTATATATCTTATCTATATGTGCGTATCTTTTTCATTCTTTATATTATTTTTTACGCTCGGGAAATATTATCTCGTTAGTACGACAGGTAGGAGGATACAATCGACGAAATCTGCCATTAACCAGTGAGCGATTAAAACGGGACTCGTGCACATTCATCGCATCTAATGAGGCTGCGGATTATCGCTCCAGAAAATTCATTAGAGCTCCGAGTTCGAAGCGACGAGTAAGAGGAACGGCGCCTGAGTAAATTGGGAAGCTCGCATGCCGAGAGCGAGTCGTAATGACAATAATCATCGGCGGATTATCATTATCAGCCCGCGGAGAGACAATGATGAGAGAGTTGTGAACTTGACTCTCGTCGTTGCAAGCAGTCACGTCGGGCATACCCCGCATGCTCTCTTCCTACTCTCGCCTGGAGAACCCTATCCAGACTCGATGTTGTATCGCATTATTCGGGTTATTATCCGTAAGGGAGTATCACGGATTGTACCAAGGATTACTTCCGCGAAAGAAAATGTTCTCCGTTGTTCAAAACTCAAAACATCCGTTCGAAGTCCGTTCTACGTGCGTTTTTAGATTTAAACGGAATGTTCTATTAAAAACACACGCTTTTTTAAGACATTATTAATTTTTAAAAAAATCTTCGTAATTATGAAGAAACGTAATAAAAGGGACAGATATAAATATAAATATTAAATATCATGATATAAGAAAATAATTATTTATAAAAGTATTATTTTTATTTGTTTTTAAACTTTCTCTCGTCTCTATTTCACAATATGGGCAGGATGAGTAATTGCAATAGTCTTATCTTCAGATGGACGATTAAAAGTCACGTTTGACAAGCGTTTCCTTAATGCTATTGTCCTCCCTCTCGTTACTAAATTGAGAAACAACGCTCGATCACTGTAGGAAGCAATTAAAGGCACACAGAAAGTTAATGATGCCGCTCCTCGCAATATCGGGCCCCGATCGTTTGATCATCGTCGAAAGTATCGTAATGGGACCCCGAAAGTATCCCGGAATTCGCGAGATCGACGACCGACCAAGTTCACGATTTATTTCGTCTTTTTAATATTTTCCGTTTAGCATATCTAAAAGAAAAAGGATCGAAAAAAAGCTGCACAAATTCTTTACTTTCCTTGAATTTTCCGAGAATTCATCTCTGCACAGTCTACCAATTTTTGTGGATAAAGGTTCTTGTGATATCGTAAATTTCAAAGCGCATTCAAAAAGATAAATTTATTTTTCTTGAATTAATTGAAAATTAATTATATTAATAATATAATACATTTTTACTTATTTCCGTTAAATTCGATAAATACAAGATGTTATCGTGCAAAAAGATATGCTAGCTTCGAAACAAAGTTAATTATGCGTAGTCATAGCGGTATCCCTTGCAAGTTCTATTATTACACCATTAAAATTGCAAGATTGATATCATCATGTAGAATCAATTTTAGATACCTAAGACCACCAACCGAATGCCGTCATGACATCTCGCAAGATACGTATCGTTACTCGCAAGCGAAATCAAGCGTCAGCGTGTCACGTGGTCCAAGTCGGGTCTCGGGTCGGAAGTCGAAGGGTACTTGACCTTTCGGCTTCTCTCTTTGTGCCGAGCGACTCGGATAAGATTCACTTGGACACGTACGGCGAATCTGATGTCACTTGTCACGGCGGCGCAAAGCAAGTCCATAAAAATGCTAATGAGCCTACGTCTCGGCGTCGCTTTTATTTGGTTTTCCTTTCTCTCGCGGCGGCCTTTCCCCCTCCGCTGCGATCGTCTACACGTCGTCCACACAGAGGCGTGGTGTTCTTTTCTTTTTCCGCCTCTGACTCACGAGTTCCCGAAGGACGAAACAAAGGCGCGTCGAAGAAGACGTTCCCCTGAGCGAGTGTAATTTGCAAACGACACGCGAGCCACGCTGTGCGACTTCCGCCGCTTGTAGAATCGCCGCATTGGAGAACTCGCCTTCGCATCTCCCCTTCCGTTCCTCATCTATTCTTTTCTTCCCCCCGTTTTCGTTGAAACTCATCTTACGCGCGAGCGCTTCCGAACGAAGATTGTTGCCTTGAGATCGTGAGATGCAAGCAGTACGCAAGCTGAGTGAGAACTACAGGATGTTAAAAAATTAGACTGACAATCTAATTTTTTAACACCTTGTATATTATCGCATAATATCTTGACATGAAAGTAGGGTTGCCATACGTCCTCTTTTCCCCGGACACCGTCCTCTTTTTTAGGGCATCCGGGGACGTCCGGGGGGATTTTTCGAATGTGTCCGGGGTAATTATGAATGTCTGGGGTTTAAGAATATTCATAAATATTCTGCTTTTTAGATTTAATTAACCACATCATATTCAATCACTTCAATACAATTGAAGTTATCAACCATTTGTTTTTTTATTTTTATGCGTGAATCTAATAATAAAACTTCTTTTAAATTAAAAACATGTTTAATTTATTCCTTTTACTCTAAGTACTAATGAAAATGAGATCTAAAATAATTATTAATTTATTGTTATAAGTTATAAGCAACTTGCTAACCTATTCGCATTTTTCTATACGTCCGGGGTTGCAAGCGAAATGTCCGGGGTTTCTGAGCTATAAGTTCTAGTTTTGAAAATTTTATTATGGCAACCCTACATGAAAGTCGAATATAAAATTGCACGTGTGCGATATATTCTTATTACGAAACGATTGACGTTTTTACGTTCTCCTGTATATTTCACTTGACAAGTACATTTGCGTTACCTTCCAAGTAATACTTAATGAAACAACGATGATGTAAGTTGAAAGTCTTGTGAATAAAGAGTTGTAAAATTTTCCTCTCAAACATAAATGCAAAAATAAATTTGAAAAATAAAATATAGCTTTAAAAAAAACCGAATTAACAAACACACGGTTATTTATATGTATTTCGTAACATTTTCTTAATATGACGTAAAGTAACTTATATATTCTATCTGGATCTTTCTTTTTGTTAGATCTCAGGATAAAGAATAAGTACATAAGATAAAGAATGTGTTGTACATATATATACGAGTTACTCAATAATCTTATGTGTGTTCTGTCATACAAGTTCGTAAAACTTGCCTTAACTAACCGTGCCTTTGGCAAAGTGATGTTTTTCTGAATTCTTCTGACAGACCGCGGTTCAATGACCTCCGTGGTTACGGTATAATTCGTTTAAGTCCCTGCGAACACGCAAGTAATTCAGGATGCTAAAATGTAAAGAGGAATTAACAGCTTCTATAAATCCCGTTGTATATTACATTGTATGCTACCGATCGCAATCTACATCATTGAATCTTTAAACCATCAGGAAAAAAATATATCCTGCAAGATAAAAAATTTTAATTACAAATAATAATTATTAAGTTGAAAACAAAGTACTGTATATAATAAAAAATATGAGAATTATACAAAACTTAAATTTTTTTCTTTTGCGTATAAATTTTTAGCCGACAAACCTGACTATTGTATAATCTTTATTATGTATTGTAAATGGCAGCAAAAATAAATATATTAACGAAACCGATCACAAAAACAGTGAAAAGTCTAGTCTAAAAGACTAGTAGCATACTGTCGGAATGGTCCGACACGGACACGCACAGTTATGCAAGAACTCGGGTGTTTTGCGTGCGTGAGATTTTAATGCATCGTGATGGACATGAGCTGCATAAAATATCGAGAACATAACTGGACGAGCGACGTTCGACTTCCTGTCGTCAAACTCGCTTCGCCGACGACGCGAAAAATACTGCACGCGATTCCCTGGAAAAACCGCAAAAGATTTCTTCTTGCAACAAGATAATAGGTTGCTTTATAAATTTTATTATACCAAAGTACGACGCTAACATTAAATTCCTTTCATAAGAAAAATGTCGTAAAATTTGCGGACGTATGTTTTCATCGAAATTATTATCTAATTTTGTGTGTATTAATATAATCCTTTATCTACTTTTCGATCTTGGAGCGATAGAAAATGAAGATTTGTGACGTAAAGTTTACGGACGGACGATTAGCGACGCGATTATACAGCTGATGTGTCGGGCCGTCGTCTCGTTTGCTTAGAGAAGCACGTAGTAGTTCGTAGTTGCAAGTCGCTCGACAGAGGCGATTAATCAATCCTGGTGCTCGTTACAGCCGAGCATTACGGTACTTGAAGTGGCGTTAACGCATCTGGAGCGCCACTAAAGTGTCAGGAATTGTTTATCTACCCCGGAAAACGCGCGCACATAGCGCGCTTAACGCACGCTTGATAACACACTGCCGCGCCAACTACCCCTCGTCTTTTTTCCCACTCGAATAGAGTTACTACGAATAAACCCTTACTTTCCAATTTCTGACCTCTTCCTCTTCACGAGACGATTTTGCGAACTCTGAGGAAAGCTTGGTGGAAAATATTCGCACCAGATCGCACCGTTATTATTAGCGATAATACATAGCTGATGCAAAAATGGATCCTGCCAAAGAGCAAAAGATGAAAGGAGAGCCGTTTCAGAAGGGGATCACTGCTTAATCGGCGGTCATTGCTGCATCGGATTTTGATTAACACGACCATGTCACGTTCATCCATTTGTTTGTCAACGGATCGAAAAATGCATCGCGGATGCATCCAACGGAACGAGATTAACGATCCAAAAATTCAGCGTGATTAATTTGCATAATCGTCGAATTATCTCGCTTTTGCGGATCTCGTTCTTGCGAGAAACTCGTGACGAAATCGGAGGATTTCAACTAGCGCTCGGAGAGAGAATCCAGAGAAGAAACGCCCTAGTGAGCGAGCATCTACATACAGCACCAAAATCGTTACGCTTGTTAAGATTTTCGACGAAGATTACCGGATCTTTACGAAATTTCGTTGAAATCCTGCGACTGACCTCAGATTTTAAAGATATTTAACGTGTTAGAAGAGTTTCATAATGCACTTCGATTAATTCAGTTCAAGTTTCTAAGGAGTTTTATTTTGTTATAAAAAATATACCTGCATCTCTTGTTCAATTATCAAATATACGAAATCATAAATTGCCACATTTATCTAATTTTAATTGTAGTTCTGTATAATCCTTTTTTTATTTAAATTTGGTACAATCTTGTCCATACGAGTGAAGAAATATGCGTTTCAATCGCATGATGGACAATTATGGCTGTGTATGTTGCATGAGATAGCAACTCCACTTTATTGAAAACAGATGGTAGCCATATCCTTCGGAGGCAATTTGGAATTAAACGAGACAAATCATACAAATTCACGACTCTAATGATCGGTCAGTTCGAAATCCTGTTAGAATTACGAAACGTATTTCCATGAACTTGCCGATGTTTCTTGCATTATAACTGTTATATTGCACGCATTTTGCATCTGCATCGTCCGCATCGTGGTCCCGCTAGCGACCAGCGGAAGTGACGGCAAAAATTCCTCCGCAAGAAAACTTTATCTAGCCGAGACATTACGTAACGCGCGCGTCTATTAGTATTATATATTATAAATATGACAATTATATTTCTCCTTGCGAAAATTGTGAATCTTTTCCACCGCGATTGCTTGCATTGCGTGTTTATATTCACATTCAAGACGCGCCTGCATTTCCGTTTAACGTACAAGTTCCGAGTTAACAAGTTCGATGGAAGAGATACATGTGTGTATGTGTGTGCGCGTGCGTTGTATAATTAGTGTATGTGTAAATACAATTTCCACGAACGATAGAGCGTGCACCGGGCATGAACCGAGCATAAAGAATGTAAATACGTAAGTGCACTCTTCCGTTGTCGGAAGAAGGGCGGTTTTCCGTTAAGTTGGAAGTTACAAGTGTGATGTTCGGCCGTTTTCTTCATTTCTTTTGAGGATTGCAACAATTATTCGCCGCATAATCGTGTGACATACTCTCCGGACATAATTAAAACGATTCTGATAAATTTTTTTAACGCGGTTGATTATTTAATACTACAACTCGTAATCAAAATTGTGGACATTAATAAATAACGGAGTTAAATTTAAAAAGAATGTAGATGTAAAATTACCGAAATATAATTGAAACAATTCTTAAAATTTGATATTTAAAAAGTACGAGACGCTAGGTATTCACGCTAATTTTTAGATTTAATACTTTTATCGTAATTCGATTTATATCATGCGAAATTAAAGATGCAAATGACACAGTTACGCGATTGTGCGAATATGGCGAGACTAATGCCTCTTGTTTGAATCAAGATCGAGATTACAGTCCCAGATGCATAAACAGAACGTGTCCGGTGTACCGAGATCGTGGATATTTGCGGACAATTGCAAGAACCTAGCACGATCTGGATGCATCATCGTGCAATCTCATCTCACGTGTCTCAACGAAGAATCATTAAATATTGTCTTTTAAAAAGAGAAAAAATTTTAATTGGATAATCGCAGGAAGATTCGCGAATAACGATAAGCGATTTGCGCGGCACGGATCGCATTATGCAAGGAAGTTACGTGTACATTGAAGGAGACGCGCAAGGTTACATTTGATGCTGCAATCGGCGAATCACGCGATTTACAATCTGCGATCCGTTACTCGAGCTACACCGTTGGACTAGGTTTTTTCTTGAAACTCGCGAGATCCGCGAAAGACTCTCACTTTTTGCGTTATCATACAAAATTGAACGATCATCGCACTAACTGTACAAAATTGGAAAACAAACTGTGTAAAAACGCAAGACGGAGATATGTATAAGTGATTCTATAATGTGAGAAACGCGGTAACGGTCGCAGAAATTCCAACAAAATTGGATTAGGATGGAAATGAAATTGTTGGAGGCTTCTTGTACGCGCAAGCTTCGCAATTTAAAACCCATCGAACAATCACGCTCGACGTTCTAGCCGTCAGGCTCGTAAATTCGAGGAACGGTATAAAAGCAATCCGGTAGATGAATAGCAGTCCGAGAAAACAGTTCATACCGAGATGTCTAAGTAATTACGACCACCTTGAAAAGACGAGCAAATTGTCTTTTCAAGCTGGTGCTGTTCAAAGTACTCTATCATATTTATGATATTTATTGAGTTCAAAGAGAATAATATAATTTTTCATGAGTAAATAACGTTATAAAAATAATTAATATTGTATAGAAGAAGATTGCTCCCATCCTGGCAAAAACATCGCTTTGAATTTGAATAAATACCATAAACATGATTATGCGTGCGATACTATGACAAGCATTCTCTTCGATTGTTCCGATTCAAGAAACCGGTACAGTAAACTCGAGTAACCTAAGGTTATTCAGTTTCCGAAAAAATCTACCACAAGGTCGCGCTTATCACGCCGTAACATGGCATGTTCTGCTATTGTTGGCACAAAATTCAACGGATACAGTTATACAAATGGCCAGGGACGTATAGGAAGCCGGAAATGGGCGGCAATTCAATGATTCAGACTGTAGAACAGGAACATTACAGTAAGAATTTATATCGTTCGCACAGCAATAAAGGATATGATGGCCAGCGATGGCTCTCAATTACAAAAATCGGGCTTCAATTGGCGAACAAAAAAATCTAATAGTCTTGTTCGTGCTTTTTCGAACCGGGATTGTCCTTCTCGGCGCGAACAAAGGCACCGATTGCCTGCTTGGTTCTCGCGATGTTTATCCGCGAATCGACGCACCGCGCCGCGTGGCCCTGGCCGGCTCTCTCGTTATCTCCCAACGTTCCTCGATCTCTTCCATCCGCTGTTTAATTCTTCAAGCACGGATATTGCGTTCGTTAATAGCCAACGTTACATAGAAAAAGAGAGAGAGAATCTCTCATGAACAAAATAATAAAATACTATTTGATACTAATCGCTTATTTTTTTGAAATTATATAAGTGATGTAAATTAATATAAAAGTAATCGTGTAATGAATAACTGATCACAATTAAGATCTGAATGTTCGAATACAGTTGCAATTATACTTATATCATTTTATTTAATAATGATAAAATAGTCGTATACGACATAAAACTTCGTGCAAAAAAAAAAAAAAAAAAAAAAAAAAAAAATATTTTCTCTGCCAGCCTGGACGACTCTCGCAGCCTTGATGCGATCGGTGCATCCGACGCGCTTCGGTGCATCCTCATACTTGCAAAGAAACGGCGCTTTTATACCCGCCTACACAACGGAGATTCCACAGTCGTTGCACGGTCTATCATTCGTTACGCTGCCAGCTCGCCGGGTTACTTATTTTGAATAATAATAACAAATCGACGTCGGAGACGCCTCTCTTTTTATAATGACGTTTCCGACGTCTCTCCGCAATGGTCTTTCGTCGATTGCCGCGGTCTGACAACCTTGACGCTCTCGTATCATCGATCGTCTTTACATAGGGAGAAGATCTTTGCTCTAGTTGTCGTTCACAATAGCGTGTATATGTACCTTCGGTGAAGCCGTGGAAGATGATCACTGAAGTATAAGCGATAGGTCGTGTTTTTCCGGATGTTTAATTGCTTTTGTACACGAGAGAATGAGACCGTGTCACCGCAATGAATTGGTTCATTTAATTACTGTTATTTGTACTTACACTGCTTCGTGCGATGTAACCCGGCCTTCACCGGCATACTACGTAATGATGAGTAGATATTCATTGTTCGAATTACGTCGCTTTTTTTATTTCAGAAGGCCGTTCCTCTCGGACGCGTCTAAGATACAGATATATGTTTTGATAAAGCTAAATACGCTGAAGAGACGATGGCTCGCTATTTAATGTGCAGTGAAATCTTAATAAACATTCATTCCATCATCTTGTTATTTATACTTCGTTGCGGCTATTTTATTCATTATTCGATAAATCAGTCAAAATCCTAATAAAACTATTTACATGACACATCGAGCTTCCATTTTATAGCGTTCTAAAAGTTCTTGTCTGACGTGTACCGTTGATAAATTCGCCATGGACGTGTCTGAAGCTCAATCAAACACGAGCAAAATATGTACGTACATCGCGCGATTCCGATATTAATCGCACGGTGCGTTAAGCGCGCGATATGTACGCACATTTCGCACCGGAATCATCGCTGCGCGCGTACGGCGCAATTACTTCGATTTAACATCCAAGGTCGACGATGTGCAGCGGAGAATTCTGTGAGCAATGGTACATCCAATCGTGCTATTCGTCACGAGAAATCCTCTCATTCCCATTCCCGGCGTCACCGAGTCGCTTACCGAGTATTAAACTTTTCGCTCCGACCCGACCAGCCGATTTACTATGCCGACGTAATGCTTGTTCCCATAATTAATGACCTTTCAAGTCGCGTCTATTTGTGGTCGCGGCGAATCGCGGAGGAATCATCGAGAAAAAAGCCAACCGCTGACTTTCAGGATTGGCCTCAAGGTCCCTCGCATATCTCCGCGCGATTCGTGAGAATACATCGCTCATCTCTCAGAAAAGGAATTTATACATCGAGTATAAATTAATTATCTTTAATTTTAATCGACAAATGCACTCGCGCACACGCGTCAATTAAGTCTTCTACGCGGTACGTAATTGCTGATGTTTCAATGAGATCGTACCCTCATTTCACTTCAATTACGCGGCTTGTTATATTACTTTCTTTAATACTTCAATTTAATGAATAAGAAGAAAAAATGATCGATAGATTTTTGCATAAATAATAAATAAACCTTGTTATATGGTAAATTAATTAACTCAATAAAATTCAATCGGTCCAAATGTATAACGAGAGAAATGCAAATAAAGTATAAAGAGTGTTAATAAAGTAATAAAAATATTAATAAAAATTAATATCCAATTAGTTTCTTACAGTAACTCTCTTTTTATATGCCTTTTTATATCTTCTCTTCTCTCTATCTCTCTTTCTTTCTCGTTATATTAAAAATTTTTGTAAAACTTTTAAAGCAATATCGCGAGTAACTGTATATCTCGATAAAACGTTAAATAATGTAATAAAAATAAATTTGAAGGAAGAATCACGAGAAAATATATATCGCCTGAGGTAACGTATAAAACTAGCGGGAATATCAAAAGAATTCGTACGAAAACAAAGTCGTCGACCGTGGTTGAGACTTGTTGTTCAAGACATTATGATTTCGCGCGGTCTCTAACGGCTCCGGCTCGACCAAATTAATTCTTACGCAAACAACGTCTGGACAACGTTGTAAATGTAAACCAACAGCACGGATAAATTGCCGTGGATTCCACATGCGAGGGGTATACCGTTATCGGTTCGGGCATTCTGAAATGAACGGCACGGCCCAACGAACGGCGCGCGTTGAACTCGCTTCTCTTAGAGTCTCTTCGTGTCTCATTCCGAGCGTTGTTCGAACCCTTCAACAGTCTCCTTTCGATACCTCTTCTCCACGAATATCCACGTTGAATAGCACGAGAGCGTCCCTAATTCTGACGATCGTTTATCGACACTTCGGAGCTTCCGGAAAGAAACGCGGCGAAACGTAACGCAAATCTTCCTCTCGATCAGGGACGCAATCGCGCAAACGATCGCTTCTCAGGTCGATTCATTGTCCTCCACCGGATTACCCGTGACTTACATCGTATACGTACATGTTATTTTTTCGTTCGACACGGACGAACGTTGGCGCGCAGCCGTGACGGGGAAGACAAAACAACGTATGCAAACGACATGCAAACGGCAGCGTAGAAATGCAGTATCACCATTGCATCGTCATCAGTGATTAAGGAGATTAAGGAGGTGTTCGGAAATATTATTTCTGTCGTGTCAACGATTAGAGCAGATGTACGACGATAAAGGACAGGTGACTAGAAAAATTCGCGCGTTTCGCGAAAAATGATTTTCCTCTCAAGACACATAAATCAAAGGAAGACTCCTTGTATCATCAGGTCTACTCAAAAATGTTGTACATAAATTCCTTGATAATTCCCTGATCTTCCAAGTATTTTCATTCAAAATTTCAGATAAATAAAATATTTTAGAGACTTTTTTGATCAATTTTCTAAACTAAGTTTTTTTTATTGTATGCGTTTTCTAAAGTTTTTTCACTTATACGAAAGAAAAACACAAAGCTATTTAAGTTTTAAATGTTAGATTTGCAAATATACTGAAAAAACTGCATCGTAAGATAAACATTTTTCACTTGCATAACATTTTCATTTTTTTATCACTAAAACTTACAATAAAAAATATTAATTGCACATTTAATATTCTGTTAAGACATTGAATATGTAAACAGGGATATATATATATATATTCATAATATATTTTAAATATATAATTTACAATTTAGCTTATTATCTATAATATAAGAGCAAAATTATCAAAGAGCAAAATTTCTTTCTAAATTTCCCGAATCCCAATAAAATTCCATGAGAATTCCCAGATTTTTCCAGATACAATATAAATCTCTGAAAATTCCAGGTTTTCCATATTTTTCCAAGTAGTAAACATCCTGATCTTTATATAATTCGAATCTCGGACGGGAAAAATATTCGATGATTTAGTTAATTCGCGCGTTTAATTCGTCTAACGGGCCGCGGTCGTTAACTACGGATTATCATAATTGCATGCGCCAGGTGTTGATTTTCGCGTGCAAACGGATCGTGAAAACCGATCGGAATAAATTCGCAGATAACGGGACATCGGGAGACGCGTTCGCTGTTGACCGTTTAACGATCCTGCAGTTGTCATTAGGCAGGATCATTTATAACCTTCTGCTCCCATCCTATTTACGATCCTCTCGCAATACTGTCCGCGCGGGTCATCGACGATAATTGCAGATTTATATAACCGTACGGTCATAAGCCATGCACCGTAAGCTATACGCATGCAAATGCATCGGAACACAATTGCCAGTCACACTCTATCGCGGAGTCGACGAGAGGAACTATCGCCAAGGTCGATAAAATTAACGTTAACTAATTAAACTTATGACCGTGTTCAAATTATCGCGAATGCGACCCACCAGACATAATTGCACAAAAAACATCTCCCTAATTTGCAAAACAATAGCTTTAATTACAAATTTAAATTACTGAAAAAATTGTGAAATTACTGAAAAGGCATTGTTCTAATTTCGCATAGTTCTGTTAATTATAATAATTATTAGCGTACTTCGTTGACTAAATTATTGAGTAAATTTGTTGAGAATATATAAAAGAATAAAACACAATTATTAATTTAATGCGATATATATTAATAACGCTTGCCGTGAGAAAAAAGATGTGTAGTACGAAAGACAATCGCCGCCGTTTAATGTAATAACCAACTTGTTATATTGCCTACAAGACATGGATAAAAATCGAACGGATGGCTATATCATTGAAAAAAAAAAGCACCGAGTCATTACATCTGGTCTATCGAAGCGTCGAATTAATCGCTGACCGTGACATAAATGCGTCGTAATGATGAAATCAGATTAAAAGATAATGACGTCGAATCAACGGTAAAGCATAATGTGTATTAGCCCGTCTGAACATCGGGTTAATAACGTAAAGTTAAGAGAATAATTAATGCGGTGAAACAGCACGAGATCGATCGACGGAAATCAATCATGATAAATGAACGACACGGCTTCGACGCTTTAATTATTCGATTATCGAATACTTTTCCATAGTTTTCATAAATATATTTCGCCTCCATGTACAAGACAAATTATCGTAAATCGCGGCACTGATCGCGAAAGATATCGATTATGTACTGCGTACATATGTAGGCGTTCTTCGCGGGCAAATCGCAGCGAATAAATGTTTCGCGCAGACAGATTTACGTAGCCAATTCAACTGGCTGTATTTCTCGAGAGAATTCATAGGCACCAGTTCTACGTACGTTCTTACATCTCCCGAAGAGGCGCGTAAACGGTCTAACAAGATCGTAATTTTCCGTAAATGCAATACTAAAAATCGATAAGAATAATCTCTAACTAGAGATATTTTATTTAAAGATAAGAAGGTAAATGTCAAGACCAATACGAACCAATAAGTACTGATATATTTACGTGTTATAAAAGACTAAAAGTAAACTTCTCTTAATTATTTATAAGGGGGAAAGGCAATTTATTTTATCTAAAATCTTTGCATTTTTTCAATCAAAATTATGATTAATTTGTAATATATGATCTGTAATAATTTAGTGCTGTTTATAAATATATCTAAATACAGTTCGTATATTAGTAATTTTGATAGAAAATAATTAAATAAAAAATATGTAAATTTTATGTATATATAA
>NW_021851677.1:544527-562072 GCF_003651465.1 Formica exsecta | reverse complement strand
ATTTTATGTATATATAATTTATATATTTTATTTAATTACTTTTGATTTTTATTTGGTAATTATCTTTTGTTTTTATCATATGCTTTAATAATATACTCAAATATTGATAATTTCTAATTACGCACTAATGAGTAATAACAGCTTTATTCAATATGAATAAAGACAGTGCAAATTCTTCAAAGATATAAGAAAATAATGTATTCAAATCTCGTTAAATGCGACAACATTAAACACGAACAATCTGATTCGCACGACCTAGATTCTTTTTATTTTCGCATCGCGCAACTTTATATCTTCTATTAATTCGATCTTTCTCAGGAATTAACTATTTTCCAAGTGCTAGAATCTTTCAATTATTCATTAAAGAAATTTGTCTATCTCTCTGATATTGGAAACCGTATTTACACGAATTCCTTTCGCTTTCTGCAAAATAGTCTGTGATTTTAGAACATCTCTGAAATAAAAGCCAATTAAGATTGCGATTTTTTCCAGTGGAAAGTGATGTTTTCTCGTTTTTAATGCATGTCAGTCGACCGTATGAACGACAAGCAGAATAATTTATTTTTCAATGCTCACATTTTTTATACATGCAACAAGGTTTAATAAAATGAGAGAAAGAAAATGCGCATGGCAATTAAAAGAGAACACCTGATAAAAGTTGTTTTTGAATATCACTTTTAATAAAATACATTTTTAATAACTATTTTTTTGGCATATTGATTGTACATGTTTTGAAGATTAAAAAATATATGCTTTAATAAAATTTGCATTAAAAAATAAAATTCTTCATAAAGTTTCAGAAGAAAAAAATCCGTATAACAGTAGTTATATTTGTACAGTTTTTTAAAATATGACTGCTTTATTTCAGATTATCCTAATCGAAATAATCCCTCGAACAATTCGATAATACATGACACACAAGGCAAAGCATATATATAACTCTTTTTTACTCTCTTCTATATGTATTATATTTTATTATATTTTAACAAAATTATATGTGAACGATTATGAAAACTTGTACAAGTTATATCAATAAAAGATTTTTATTAATGTCACTTCGTCAAGAAAACTATCCTTTTTTTCAGTTTTCAACAGGATGTTCCCTCTTAGATATTTAGCACGGTAATCGGATAGAGTCAAACCGCAACTGCTATTGTAATGTATGTGAAAATAATAGCGCCTTGTCCCTCGCGAGCGCAAATGAACATGCGAAGGTAGAGGCGTAAAAAATACTTTCTTTTAAGGCGCAGTTTCTCTTCGAGAGTGAAGAAATAACAGTTTGAAAGGCATCAAACAATACTCCGACTTCAATGGTGATTGCTCATTATAATATAGCAATGAAAGCACAAATTTTTCTAACAAACTAACAAAAAAAGATGGTCATCTCTTGCGGATAAAATAAAGTATATAGAATTTAAAGCATAGAAAAGGTAAGCGTTTCTTATCAGGGCAGAACGAGAAACAATTTCATTTTCCTGTATTTCACGTTGAAATTCCAGCGGAACAAACGACAAAAAGTAAAAGTCTGAAAGTGTCCGCAGAATCTTTGACAATGGATTTCGGATTGTCACTGTCATGAGAGAAGCTTATCTCGCTTATTAATCATCATCTTAATACGTCTAAGCATTCGTTGCTGAAGAAATTACGAGTCTACAATCTACTTTCTCGATTGGAACATTAAAATTAATTTGTACCAAATTGCAACTTAAAATATTATATTAATTTATTGCATTATCGTAATACGTTGTATAAAGTTATTTTCGCGATTGAGTTATCTTAAATAAAATAAATAACTCAAATAAAATAAAGATATAATTATATGTCATTTTTCACTTTGTTTGTTACGCGAACGAATTTAGTGGATAAGATTAGTGCGATTTGCAGTGATTTTATCTGATTTATAATAAAAAAATTCCATTAATGTATTATCCTGCCACTATAAAATTCAGTATTGATATAATCTCGAGAGCAAATAAATCGGAAAACATTTTAATGTCAAAAATAAAGGAACAATTAACTGCATTAACATAGTTTATTCTTGTACCGATATTAGCACACACACACACACACACAGTGAAGAATCTTCTCAATTAATTTTTAAATTTATTTTTCAAGCATTAAATGCGGGATTCGAGTAATAAATCAGCGCTTAATTATAATCGTACTGCGAGAGATAGCATGACTAATAACAATAGCCGACTTGTGCGAGTATAAAATAGTGTGTAGCGTGTATATGTTGTCATTTTCGCGACGAGAGTCGAGCGGATAGTATCAACAAGCGCTTGTGTCGTTGTTTATCTCTCGAAGTACGAACACGACAAAGATATATCTTCGTAAAATTAACGATTAGTCGCACACGATACGTACTTCACTTTATATTACAACGAGAGAAAGCGAAAATCATGATTATACGAAGCTACAATCTGCATAGCACATTACATATTTTGTTATATTGCGACGGAGAAATGCGAGAATCACGAAGTTACGATTCAATAAAATATCGCGAATTCACATAATACTATCTCTATTGCTGACGACTAATATACGCATTTTATAGCAATTTTATTGTTATACGAGCAAAATTAACGATAAATATTCTCTCTCTCTCTCTCTCTCTCTCTATCTTTCTCTCTACCCCCCTCCTCTCTCTTTCTCTCTCCTTCGCGGAACGTAATACATATCATAAAATATAATATCATTGCTTTGTTGATTCGCAATTAATTTCGATCGAATAAATTACACACATAAAATATGCGTTTTTAACAGATTATTGATGTAAGCATCGAATTTATGGTATTTTACTATTTAACGTATACCGTATATACTGTTTACATACAACTACTTTGTTGTTAGTCGCACGGTATGAATTGAACGAACAGGATTTTTTTTACATATACATAATAATTTTGTATAAAATCCGTGTCAGTCGCGCGGTGAGGCTCGAGTTAACAGGAACGTCGCGAGGTACTCCATATATAACTGTATTATATATGTATATCTCGAGACGCGATTATTTTATACGAACAATTAGAGATTGTCAGCGCGATTAATTAACTGTTTGTTAGAAATATAGCATTGTGTAAATTCGCGGCCGCGCAATTTTCCACCGCCTGATCATAACATCGTGATATTCGCGCGGTCTTTCGTCGCGATACAATAAAGTGCGTAACATAATAAAGCGTTCAATTTTAATGCCGAGAATACCGTACAAAGTACCGTGCGATTTTCGTATTCTGGAGATTAGAGTGCGGGTGCGATCGTAATTAACTGTTTTAAATGTATTTTCGCGAATGCGAATGTTATGAAGAAAGAACAAAGGACAAACAACAGATGAAAAGAAAATACCGAAAGGCATCGGATAGCGATCGAGCTCGTAAGGTAAGCAATTAATAATTTTGTTAATTTATTATTTGTTATCAGCAACATTAATTCGCTTAACTTCGGCGATAGTATCTCACTTTACATTATTTTGAGATATAAGAGTTAACCTTTAGACGTTTCGTGAGACGCGCATATGATAATATTAGTGATCGCGCATTTCGAAATCTTCAATTTAGCATCTTCATCACGAGAAATTAAATTTGAACGTATGACAAGTAATATATAATGCAATAATAATGTAATAAAAAATGCCAAATATGATTATTTCCTACCATTATTATAATTCTAATTAGTTGTCATAAAATATGGAAAAAAATTGCCATATAAATTTATATGTATATTAACAACAGAAATAATTCTGTATAAATTTTCAATCGTGCAATTTTCCAGTACCAAGCGAATTATAACCATGAGTTATGTATTTTTTTATCACGATATAAAATAAAGTGTGCGATTAACATTGGAGGTATAATGCCGCGCAATTATCGTATTCTGATGATTGCTCGTATAATCGTAATGTATTTTCGCGAGTGTCGTGCGAATGCCATGAAGAAACTGCAAAGCATTAATAAGAAAGAGAAGATCCGAGATATCATCAATGACGATAAGCAACTATAAAGTGAGCAATTTATAAATTTAGTTGTTAAATTATATTATGTTATCTAAAATATTAATAAATACAAACTATATAAGCAATTATACACATAATTGCTTATGTAATTGTATCTATTAGTATTTTACAGATCAGCATCGTGTTTTTTATTATTCCACAGTTGTGCATTATCGATAAATATTAAATAATTTTTTGTTTTATTTTAAAGTAATATATCATAGATATCAGAAAAATTTGAATTTGATAATTTTCTTAAAAATAATATATACAAAGTGTCTCAAAGCTCGCGGAACAACATATTATAGCAAGAAAATTCCGAAAAATTAAATAATAAAAGTATTAAAATATTTTTTTCTTTAAAATAGTTCTTTTAAATATGAAAATTTAGAACTAGCCGATCATAGGCTACGTTTAGACAGTTGTCCGTCTGTGAATCGCATGTAAAATAATATTAATAATTATGCGAAATCTCCATTAATCTGGCACCTTCACCACAAGAAGAAATCGAGAATCGAGAACTAAAGCAATAAATTAACAGGAAATTAAAATTTATAATTGTGTTACATATCCAAATTTGATTTCTCGGCGTGATATTGCCGAATTAACGGAAATTGAATTCGTTGGATTCACTGGATTGAGACAGGATATATAAAAAATATTTGCGGAAATATTATTTCGTCGATAAATATATATATGTATAAAGGCAAGTTTTTTTAGCTATATATATATATATATATATCGTGCATACGCTGTATTTCCGCTGATTCGACAAGTGAAATTCAACTCGCGGTCTCTCGCGCAGTAAAAGGCTGAAAGTGTCCGCCGCCTGTTCATTTACAGGGACTTTCGATTCGCGTCGATGCCGCGGTGGATATCGCGCTGTTGTACACTCGTCGTCCGTCCTCCGGTTATAATCATCATCTCGTTTCGTGCCATTTACATCTCATATCACGTTCTCCGTCTCTCCTGCGAACCCGACTTCGCTTCTTTCCACATGAGAATCTAGGTCGCACGGCCGCGTTCACCTTCTAGCAAAAGCAATGTCTTTCAAGGAAGGTCGTCGGTCGGTCTCGTCTGGAAAGGCTCTCTTCCGAACGACCATGCTTATCCCTTTCGTTAAATTAATTACCCTCGATCTCGCGGCCGGATGTAAAAAAAAATTTATGGTCGACCGGACATTCCTCCGGTATCGCAAATGGAAAAATAACCCTTCCTTTCTTTCTGCCGGCTATTAATATTCGAGTTTTAAAATATGAATAATTTTCTTCGCTTATTAATTATCGCTCGCGTGCGATAATTGAATTTAATTAATTTAACAGAATTTAACAATTTTTTAAATAATTATAGCAAAGTTTCTTAGAAAAATCGTCGAAAAATTTTTAAATATTTGCATATCTCAAGCTTTTGTATCATTTGATATAACTACATAATTAAATATATCACGTGCAAATAAAATTTCTAAATGATTTTCACGTGTATGTGCGTGTGTGTTATTTAAACGTGATTGATTCAAGCACGTAAGCAATTAGCCCGAGTGATTAATTAAGCCTCTTTCTATCGAACAATTCAAGAAACTACAGCGGCAGATCAATTACTCCTTTCTAGTAATTACGTTTATCTCCAAATTGTTATATTTCGTTACCACGGGTATCCCTTCTCGAATCATTGTCATCAGGTTTATTGTGCCGTCATTAGAAAGTGCGCATCATGTGGAAAGCGTCCACTTTTATCTGATTATCCGGCACTTTGGTTTCGCGAGAGGAATAGCACGCGCGATTTTTCCGCAGGAGAAAATCCACCATACGGTGGCTTATATTTCGAGGTGAAACAAGGGGAAAAAAAGAACAGGATCGAGAGATGCGCCGCGAGTTTTAACGCCTAATTCGCTCTAATTAATTATTGCCGGTCGCTAATAATTAGAAAGTAAGTCTCGCATTGTGTACTCACACGTCGGCAGCTGTTGAGGTATCTGGGCTGCGTGTGCACTGCTGTGTCTCGTTATTGTGATCTGAAAAGAGAGAAAAGGCAACGTGTTTTAGATCTTTTCGCATAATAAGATACAATTGTTAGCGCTAACTTAACCGCGCTATCGCCGATGTTAGTCGTTGGTAGTGAGCGTATCGCGCGAATACAATTAGAATGCAAGCGCAAGATACACGATATTGTACGTAATACGACTACACATGCGTAGAGCGTGAGTACTTTAAATATTTATCGCTTAAGTAAGAACACGCTAATAAGCCTCAATAAAATTCCCTCAAGGCTGCACTTAGATCCCGATCGGTGAGATTTAATTAAGCGACATAAATATGTGATGATGTAGCCGACAATGGATGAAAGACGCGGAAAAGAAATTTATAAACGGGGAAAAAGAAAGAATCGTGGAAAAAGTTACGTAAAATTCTAGATATATAACCAACGTTAGGTAAACACTGACATGAGAAACGCGTGGAAAAAGAGAGTAGTGTCTCCGTCACTTTTACCGCTTAGATCCGATCCGTATTTATCGGCAGATTATTCCCGGTGACGGAGCAAGTTGCCACAATTGGCAGTGTGATATCATCGGCGCTTGTGGTAAAGCCAATGATGAAATAGGTGCGCGTGATGCTGTTTCGAGAAAAAAAAAGTACCGGACTCTCTTGAGATCTATAAAACGCTTCGAGACGAATGTGTGCGGCCGCATATTAAAGTAACGCTCGTAATTACGATCAATATAAGCCGGTATGTCAGTAATGGCGAATGACGATCTATCTTAAATCAAATCCCATATCTATAGATTTTCTAAGCAATTTTACGGTATCATTATACATTATAACAATAATGCCATAACGTATTTTATTTTATGTCCTTGTGAAATGGTTAGAGCGCGTTATATCTCCTTTAACCACCGTTGATTAAAAAGAAATACTATCGTAATAAGTGCAAAAATGGGAAACTCATTTATCACAATGTACCTTAATACGTCGAAGAAATTGGCGCTGAGATTCCCTATAATTTATAAAATTAGCAATGTAATTTCAAATGTAGTTTTCAAACATTTTTATAACGCGTTATATGTGATAGATCTTCCAACATATTTCACGTCCAAGCATTAATTTAACCGACGCCGATGTGGGATCAATCAATGATTGATTATCGTTCGATTAAACAGCACGATATGAAAGTCTCATGAAAATGTCAAGCTCCACTAGACTCGAACTTGTCTCGTTATTTTGCCTTTCAAGATATATGAATCATATATTTTTAATTTCCACAGTATTAGATTATTCCGGTTGATTGTCGCCATCATTAATAAAAATTCGCGTAGAAGAAGCTTTTTCTAAAATACCCGATATTATCGTTATCGTCAATCGAAGATTATTAGAATTGATGATTATTCGGTTGCACGATTTTTTTGATTTATTACAATATTCGTAACAAAAAGGAAAGATTATTTTGCAAGGTTATTATTATGTAATATTTAAAATCATAAAACGGTTAGGCTTTCAATCACGTCATACACGGAGATAGAAATGAAGTAATAAAATAATAATTAATCTTTTAAATGAGACCTGGAAGCTCCTGCTTACAAGATTGTAAATGAGTGAAAGATAAGTCTTCCTGTGTGAGAAAACGCGCGGGTCTAGTCCGATAATGGAAAAGGCGCGTGCAACACATTTAATACATCCGCAAATAATATCGCCTCTAATTATCCTATCCGGTGAAAAACACGTAACGACACAAGTCTATTTTTAGATTAACGAGCGACGCGATACATGAGGTACCGTAATTGCCTTCCATTCATCTAATTCAAAACTCATTACTGTAGTGCATCTTGGAGCACTGGTAATTTCGCGTAACGCATAATGCGCGATCATAATGCAATTATTAAAATGAGAGATGTAGCTTCTAGACGATTTAATTAGCGCAAATCGCGGTTTACGCTCGCATGAATAAATTGTTTTTATCGGCGATAACTGACTAGATATCGTATGTGTCGTGAAAACTGATCTGTATACACGCGGATCCGTAGAAACGTCGGTAAGAGGAGCGATGGTGAACGAGCGTAAATAATACAAGGACGATTGTGTATCTCACCACGATATATAATTTCCCCTCGTGACACACTTTTATTTCCCTGTCGCTTCCAATTTAGATATCGACAGCTAAACGAGCGGAATCGAATGTATATGTCGTAGCCAGATTAAATATTTCGTCGTTTTATAAAACGATAGCCGATTTTTTCTAAGTGATTTTAGAAGCTCCCCTCGCGTCGCTATCAAACTTTCGCCTTTTTTTTTTCTCCCACGCAGAGAATGTTCTCGCGCAAAAAATTATTCTGCGTATGTGTGTGCGCGCAGAAGTGCTAAATGATCGCTTCTGCGTTTGCTTACGCGACGGAAAGTTTCACGACACGAGTCTCCGCGGCAAACACTGACGTCAGCATGGTCGACGCGTGTTCGTCCGTGCAATGAAAGTGGTCTAACGAGTCACTGGCCATTCAAGTGTATATACGTGACGTGGTCGCTGCACTTCTCTTTCTCTCCTCCTCTGTCTCACGTGGACTGTATTTGCGACTCTCTCTCTCTCTAATAATAACGCGCCAAAGTGAAGGTGACAGTGAGGGAACTGTCGGCTTAGCTACTAGCCGATTTTCATCGCGGAAATACTGTTCCATTAATTTGACAAACGCCCGTGGCAAGGCAGATTATCGCGAGATCGAAAAACATGGACATGAGTCAAACGCGAAAAACACAACGACGGACATACCTTGATATAAAGCGCAGCAGCGCACAGTTACCCACCAAGTCAAACCGTACCATATAAGGTTCGTGACGTTCCATCCGATGGAATCTATCGAGAACTGACCTTCCACAACGCAGAATGTGCGTCGTTCTTTATAGCACGACAGAAAAAAAAACTGAGAAACTTGTTCCCGATTTTTAACGTGGATATGGCGATATAAAATTAATCACATCAATTTTCTTTTATTACTCGCAATATTGTCGAAAATAGTCGACTAATCGTTCAATTAGCATGGGAATTTTCATATTTTCATAATAATACAATATATGTATTAAAATGATGGCCCCCGATTTCCATATTAACGTCATCGTGAGACATGGCGATATAAAATTAATCATCAATATTCTTTTATTACTCGCGATATTGTCGAAAATAGTCGACTAATCGTTCAATTAGCATGGGAATTTTCATATTTTCATAATAATACAATATATGTATTAAAATGATGGCCCCCGATTTCCATATTAACGTCATCGTGAGACGTGAGACTCTTTGAAGTCAAGTAGTTCAATAGGTAATTGGAGCGATAAACGACGGTCGATCGACAGCCGCGATCGCGGATCTAACGTGGGCAGGGGATCTCCTTGAAATCACCGTCCATTACACTCGCTCCTTCGCTATTGCAGACACAATCTGCAGCTCTTACCACTTAGTCACCCTTGTATACGCAATCCCTCCTGTCGCGCGGCGCGTGCTCACGTGACGTGACGCCGCGATTTGACGCCGCGAGCGAAGTCGCGATTATGTCATAGCAGAGCGTTTAAGTATTTAGCGCGGGACAAGCGTTCCGCCGACACGAGGCTCCCTTCCATGGAGAAAGACCTTCCAGGAGCTTGTCATCTCGCGTGGGCGAGGAGATCGCGCCCAGTTCAATCGCGACGACTTCCGAACTTTAAAACGCGCACCCACGCGAAACCTACATCGGTCGATCAAATGTACCACGCGATTCTATCGATTTCTAATTAAACGGATGACTCGATTCGCGAATCATAATCTGTTCTCCTAAACGGAATAAATTTGTATGGATTTCGACGTATGAATTGTCAGTAATGTTTATATATAAAGAGAAAGAGAGTATATTTGACAGACGAGACTTTTTACTTTTTCTTTTCTTTTTGTCAGCATATAAATTTCTATTGATTTTTCCGACCGACTCATCACCTAGAATAGAATGTGTGCTTAAAGCGTCTCTCTTTGCGTACCTATTATATTCCTGGTCCATGAATCGTTTGAAGAATATTTTCTTCCACACACAAAGAGCTGGTGCGAAGAAGATAAAGTCTCTGATTTTTTTAAAGAAAATATTTGGAAATGTTTGAAACTTTTCTCTTTCGGAGAATCTGTTTCGAAAATATGTAACATATGACATGATGTAATATATCAAAATCGCAATACGTTCTTTGCAGAATTTAAATCGATTTTCCATGTTGTAATAAAAGAATAAATAACATTACAAAAAGGGCAGATTTAACGTCATATTTTCTTCCGGTTATCGAAAGCCTTCTATCGACTCTCGTAAAGTGAAACGTTTATGGAAACGTGCCAGCAAGCTCCAGGCTCTCCAAGATCTCGAGCCGATATTTTAAAGAACACGAAGTAAAAGTGGGCGTGGTGGTTCTGAACGGATTGTCTTTCCTTCTTATATGCATGGAGTATTTCGATAAAACTCGACACGCGAACCCATCATATCTTTCTCGTTCACGCTTCGCCAATGCAAAAAAAAAAAAAGGAAGCTTGAATTCTATTTCACGAAATACTTTCTCATGAGAGGCATTTACAAATATTAAAATTATTTATATGGCATTGAATATAGGTTCTCATGACGTAAGTCCTTATGACATTTCATAAATGGAGCACAGATCATACGTTGAGATCATTTAACTGTAACGGCTTAAATTTTGGAATTTTATTTCGTATTTTGTGCAAAATAATCCATATTAACAATGAAAAATTTGAAAACAATGAACGGAAGCACTTATTTATATTCTATTCCATCCATTAGCATGTTTTAAAGATCCTGTCGTAGAGACCTTCTAAGCCACGTAAACGCCAAGTTTAGCGTAATTGTCAATTATTATGTGTTACATAACGCTGGGATTGCCGCCTCTTGAATGGGTTAACGATTTTAAATCCGTCAACCTCTATCAAGAGAACGATCCCACGACTATTGTCGGAATAGTGACATAACATTCTCCGAAACCATCGCGAAATACCGTCATACTTAAATACCTGCATTACCACACTTTTTGTTTACATCGTATTTCAATGCCATATATATAATTCTTGCTTCAAAATTAACATACAATGCATTGCAAATTTTAATTAGTCAATTAACTTTAATTATATAATTATATATAAAATTTAAATTTTTTTCAAACATTTCAATAATGCATATATAAATTGTTTATTATATAAATAGATTATATAATAAGTAAATTATTTATCCGCGCGCGTTAATCTGTAAAATATCCATTAGCCAGAAAAATGCATACAATTTATTTTCATTTTTTATTCTCTAAACATTTTCTATTTTTATATTTGATACTGATTAACAAATTCGCAAATACCTCTCTGGGATGTGTTGTGTGCCAACAAAAGAGATTACATAATGCATCACATACCTAACCAACACACGTGTGCGACGCAGCACGCATGGGAGAAAGTATGTGTATATGTATATTGCGGACATCATTAATCCATGCTATTCGAAACGATAGCGAGTTTGCAGATCACATATTCCCGATTACATATTATCTGTTTTGTTTATCCTTCGACTTTTAGGATGTCAAATCGAATGCAAGGATAATCGATCGATCAATTTCTTTAAATAAAACTATCAATAATAGAATAATTGTACAATGATACAAATAACATTTTGTCGTATACTTTCTTTTTACGCGTTGCTGTTGTTATTAAGCATTATGACAGTTCTTTTTCGTGCGAATTACATATAATACAAGTGGATTTAGAACAATTTAGACGTAAATTAAGCAATTTAAGATGAATCATTTATTATGCAAGCAGATTGCATATTTTCTGTGAGAGAGAAAAAGGGTGGAAATTTAATAATATTTTTAGATTAAATTAAATATATAAGATAGCATAAATAGAAAACACATATCGTGATTATATAACAGGATTATGTAATGGAAAAGAAGGGATAATGTGCATTTATACAAATGTTTTTTATGTGATGTTATAAAAATTCCATAATACCGATAATTCTACAATTTAAATATTTTAACGTATTTTAATTTGCATTTTGCAAGAAGTCAAAGACTCGAGTCGTTCAAATAATTATGATTATATCTAAGTCTCATAAATTTAAAATAAACTTTTTATGCGCAGCAAAAAAAATGTTTTTATTTATTTATTTATTTTTTTTTGTATTTACTCACCACTAAAAATGCCAGTGCGACCCTCCTCCAGTCCATGGCTAAAATAAAAGAGAAAGTCTTATTAATAACTGGGTCGAACTCTGTGAGAATACGATCGACTGTGCAAACATCATCTTCACCATGAAATATAGACGGCAAAAAATTATCGAAAATTGGCCATTTCTTATTGTACTTATACGCTTATCCGAAATATATTTTTTTATCATCAGCGGCACAGTAACTGTTAATCAATAAATTTATCGAAATAATTCGACTAATATACTTTCCTTTTTAAGAAAATATATTTTGAAAAAATATTAAATTAAAAAATTAAAACTATTATATATTACTATTTACTTCATAAAGAAAATCTCTATCAGGTGTGTCTATATAATTAAGCAAGATGAGCCAAAAATCATGATACAACATGCACGATATCAGAAATCATTGAATCTTGAAAAAGTATAAATAAATAAATTTTAATCTTCCAATTTTTAAAATTATTTTCCTCGACAATAAAACTTCGTAAAATTTTTCTTTTCTTTTTTCTCCCGATTTTTAGTTTCTTGCCGATTGTACCATAAATTTTAGCTCACCTTGTATAATTATAGAAAAATATAATGGTTTTATAAAAAAAATTGTTTTTCAATTATTGAACTTTTTCAGTATTATATTATGTATATATTATTAAAACGAAATAATAAGTAAATTTGCCTAACGCATTTTAAGATATGGTGACTGAATCACTTTCGCTCCATACAACCCGTTTATTCGTTTCCTATCATTATCTTACTCTCGTTATCGACCTTGAGCTCGCTTTTAGAGAGTTGTATCTCACACATTCTTTATGTTAATTTCATCTAATCTATAGAAGAGACCCGTGAAGAGAATCTAATATCCTCTATTATACTATCCTATAAATTGACACGGGGTACAACAAAGATTCGCATCTTTCTCTCATTCCATTCCATAAATCGCAGTCCGAAGCGGTTTGCGGTTGTGCAAAAAAAAAAAAAAAAAAAAAGATAAAGATAAAGAAAAGAACAAGGATCGCGCGATGCTTCGTCATGTCACCCCGAACGAGGGTTAAGACGGACCTCTCTTTCTCTCTCTCAATAGCGAGACAGACGGTAAACGTTTTCAGACGGGTTAGTATATAACGGGGCCCGTTGGCGCGTTTGGATACAGGCGTTTGCCTGCCGAGAAAGCGCGACACGTTTGTTCGCGAAGGCGGAGGCGGCGATGTGCACGATACAACGTTCACTTTTTAGAACACCACGATAGGCGGCGGCGAAAAAAAATATGATCGACCTCGATCACCACTGGACCACCGTGGTCGGCTGTGGCCGCTTATCGCGAACCCTTTTCGACTCTCTTCGGCCGGCGCCGGATATTATATCGCGACATGCTCCGTGATTTATGAGACTGCTGAGATCGACATCCCTGCGCGACGACATCCTGTGGCTTTCTTTCTTATAGATATGGGGTTATCGTGATCAGATTCGCGATCGCGGCCAGGGACATGTCCTTCGTGATGCTCGTTGCAGGCGGGAGTGAAAAGAATCTTCCCTTTGAAAGACATAAAGTATCTTCCGAAAGAAGTAAAAAGATCGAATAATAATATATATAGATAATGAATTAATAGATTAATTCATATCTCTTTTACTAGCATAAGATTAGCATAAAATACTTTACACAATTTTTTATACACATTTATATCGGTGCTGGCTAGCAAGGTCGAATGATTTGAGCAGCGAGGTGGACATTTCGACGGCGGAAACAGCTGTCGCGCAGGTGATTTAAGGTTTTGGTTCGAGTGTGCTGGGGAGCCACGATGGGTAATCGAAAAATTCAAGGACAATATAACGAGCAGTATTTACGTGGGAAGAGTCCCACGTAACGAGCCTGGAAATCCTCTCTCTCTATTAGAAAATTGGAGAAAATAGCGCGGTAATCCCTATACATGTTCCTCATTATAGAGGACACGAGTTATCCTTATAAATTCAACGTATGCGTCTTCTCATCCAATATTCATATTCTTTATAATTCGAGATAATAGACTAAAAAAATATTAGCTAAGTAATAAGAATTATATAAGCAGAAAATAATTAATATTAATATAATTTAGAAATTTATGTATTTTATGTATGTTAACACAATTCAAAGTCATGATAAATTAAGTAATTAAATCGAGTAATATAGTATGCAAATAGTGTCCGAATATTAATATAATACTTACGCTGAAAGCGTTAAAATCACTGGAGAATTCAATGCCTGTATATAAGAAACGTGTAGAGGGAAAAAATTTCCGGTGACTTTAACGCCATACTTTCTGCATGCGCTTAATTGCATAGAGATCCGTGATAATTACTATTAATTTTAAATATTGATCCCATAAACTGTACAGATCAATCCGAAAGATAAAAACTGTTATTTTTGCAACACTTCGTTGCATACGTAAACCCACTCTGAAATTGCTCTTTCCATTTCCATAATAACGACTTCGAAATGTTTATCTAACCCACACGGCTTCGCAGTACGGGCGATTCGAACCTTGATAACTGCATATTTGGTTAAAGCTCGCCCACAACACGAGGCGCCGATGAGCCCAACGAATAGCCGAAGCCTTGGGCTTGATTTCTGTTCCATAACAGTCGTTATTAAAACGACTATTAAGTTGATGTTATCCATCCGACAATTATCATCACGTGTTTCTCATTTATCTAGAAATACATACTATCACACTCGCAAAATTATCTTGAGACATGTGTCGGTGAAAATGTAATCTTTAAGTCGAACTGTCGAAATTGTTACCGATAAATTTAAATATTGATAAATTGACGGAAGCATAAAATTAATCTTAATTTTATTTTCTAATTTATTTAATAGTGAATGTGTACATTTATTTATTTTTTTTTCGAATCGCTAATTAAAACAGTATACTTGAGTGTCCGCTAATGTAACCATTTTTTTTACACGAAAAAAACATGATGCTATCTTTTAGATCCTATGTTTAAAGGATTTAATAAAACCGAGAATATGTAGTGCCTAAAATCTATAATTGATATGACGTAATAATAATAATTTGCAGAAATATTTGATATCCATAAATTGGTGAATTAAAATGTTATCGTATTTTCTTTTTTTTTTTAATTATGAATTTTTATAATCATAAAATGTTTATAGCGTGAATCGGACAAGCGCGCAAGCATAATATTTGTATGAATATTTGTATCACAGAGTATATATCATAATTTGCCGATATATACTAGAAGAAAAATTATTTATTGCAACTTATAATAGAGAGAAATTTCATTAAAAAGACATTAAAAAGATATTCTGGAATTAGAAACGATAGCCGTATTTTAAGAAAATATAATTCTAGATTTCCGGAAGCTGTGATACAATAGCAATAATGATAAAAGAGTCTCTCACCTGCTGCTCCTTTTCCGAATCTCCCGAGGATAATTTCAGATTACTCGCGCCGCGTTACGACACCGAGCGACAGCGAAATTCTTCTCTTTCTCTCGCGCGTCCGCCAACTCGAGATACAAGCTTCGAGGCGCAAATCACCGGAAGAAAGTCCCGCGATAGTGATCAATCGGCCCGGTCGATCATCAATAATCTCAGCTGCAATGGATCATCGGCGGTTTGGTGAAGTGTCGAAAACGCGTCCTCGCCGGCCACAAGATCCACCTCCTGTACGTCGACATCCCAAAAGAATTCCTAACCTTGCTTCTGCTCCTGTCCCTTTCTCTCACTTTCTTGCTCTCTCTTTCTCTTGGCAATTTTGCAATCTTCCTCGCCTAACCTTTCGTAAACTTGCAAGGCCGATCGAATAGCTTTCTTCAGCGCAATCCTCACGTGTACACTTAATGCAACTCACGTAACTTTCGATGATCACTTTTCGCGTAAACCGATCAGCTGTATCGATCACGACGCGCGTCGCGTCCTTTCTAAAAACTGTGCTCCGTTTGAACTGGCATACGTCATATATGAATGAATATATACGCATATGATTTTTCAGTACTGCCAATACTGGCAGTCTACATTAGGGAGCACGTCTTAACACAGCGACTTTTTTTTTTTCAAATAGCGCCTTTTTCGCGCGCATAGATATCTCTCGAATTCGTTCGAAATTTTAGAATCGTTTCAATCTCGAAGTCGATCGCGCAAAGATTCGTTACAAGTTCTACTACAGCTTTCTTTTTTATTTGAATATCATGAAGACTCGAATGATGCGTTTAATAAATAAATGAATATACATGAATATTAGATGTTGCTTATACTTGTGATGTCGGAATACCTATCTTGACCGAATCGTTGTCGTTCGCGAGTGCATGTCTCTCGTCCATTGTTGATCCGTCGAATCGTTTCTCCGCTCTGTCCTTTTATTTTGACACTGCACTGCACTTACTGGGCCCACGGTTCTCCATGGGACCGATCGAGCGTGGAGGAAAAGTACAAAACGGAAGGAACGTCCGTTACAATCAACCGGAGAGTCGAGACTGACGACTGACTGAACATCCGTTCGGTTCGCGATTCGTGCCGTTCGTGGCGCCACTCTTCGCGCAAGAGTCGGAGGGAAAGGGAAGAAGAAGAATGATCAAATCCGACAGAGACGAACGATTTAACTGCGCACGCCATGGATGTAGGAAATATGTGGACGGAGCGTATTGCCACGCGGGTAAAGCCAAAGGGGAAAGGGGATTGAAAGTCTAATGCATAGACATAATATATTTAAATCAAGCATTTGCCTTTATTTAAGGAGTGAGGAGCAAAGGTGCACGTAGGAAAGGATATATTCTGTTTCGTGCTCCTTGCGTTCTCTCTCGCTCGCGCGTAACATAGCGTTCTCTTTCGTTACGCTACACGCGAGCGAGAAAGACGGAAGGAGCACGAAACAGAGCATGTCTTTTTCTACGTGTACCTCGACTCCCACTTCTTAACACTCGGTTTAAATATACTATGGCTGCGGTCGGGAAGACGCTAGAAATGCTTCGAAGCGTTTGATTGACCAATCAGGACAAAAAGAGTAAAGATTCTTTATTCTGATTGGTTAATGCAATGCTTCGAAGCATCTCCAGTGCCTTCTCGACCGCAGCCTATGTCTATGGTCTAGTTTATATATATGTTACTATTGAACGACCAAGATGGTCACAATAGAGATTTCCTCTTACTCCTCAGGTTTCATTCCCCGCATGCAAAAATATACTTTGTGTTCCGTCTAGTTATTTGCTATGTCCATGACGCACGCGAGAAAAAAAGAGAGAAAAAGAGGAGAAAGAGAAACGGCCAAGTTGAACGGAGAGGAATGATCTAACCGCGCGAGAGAGATATTTGCCAAAAGAGAGAGTATACATTTAAAATGATCTAGAAATTTAAGGGA
>NW_021851677.1:515320-544254 GCF_003651465.1 Formica exsecta | reverse complement strand
GGAAAGAGAAATGACGATAATTATGATTTTGATGTTTTGAAAAGAAAAGAGATAGCACGATTGAAAAAAAAAGATGATTAAACGAGAAGGAATTTTGCATTAGAGTCGCTTTTATAAAGGAGAAACGGGAAAAAATGAAGGAAGAAAGAAAGATATATCGTATGAATGTGAAATAGAGATGAAGATAGTAAAAAGATTGCGTAAATGAGAAAAAAGACGCAGGAAAAGAAAGAAAAGAGAGAGAAACCTGCATTCACTGTTGATATGTAAAAGATAGAGATAAGTCGTGATAAGACAAAGATAGAGCATGATGGGTTTTTAATAAAAAAAAGAGGAGAAAAGATTGCATTCCTCTCCTTCTCGTTCGATTAACGGACGTCACGCACCTACGGGCGCGAAAAGACGCTGCAAGAACGAGTTAAGAGAATAAAGGAACATACGCGAAAGCGATGTAGACGGGAGAAGAAGCAAGACAGAACAAGTTTACATCATCGTCTGAATTGGTATCACATGGACGCGATTTCTTTCGATGTATTTTATGTCAAAAAATATTACTACAATTGTGCTTTTTAAAATTCCATGATAAAGAAAAAATAATTAGATAATAATTAAAGTATTTTTAATTACTTTTCTTCAGTTTTTCTTTAATTACTTATCTTTTTTTATTGAAATTGTGTCAATTAAAACGTTTAAAATAATTTTTCTCAAAAAAAGTAATAAAAGTAAATTATATTCTATATTTTATCAAAATTTCGAAGAGTGTTTGAAACAAAAATTTATAATTCAGTAATACTAAAAAGGCCTGCAAAAATGGCTAAACTTTTCCGGGCTTTAATTATTGCCTAATTACTTTTTCTCTATCGTGGGATTTTAAAAAGCACTATTGTAGTAATATCTTTTGGCATAAAGATAAAATACATCGAAAGAAATCGCGCTCATGTGATACCAATTCAGACGATGATGTAAACTTATTCTGTCTTGCTTTCTCTCCCACCTACGTCGCTTTCGCGTATGTTTCTTTATTCTCTTACCTCGTTCTTGCAGCGTCTTTTCGCGCTCGTAGCTGCGTGACGTCCGTTAATCGAACTAGAAGGAGAGGAATGCGATCTTTTCTTCATTTTTTCTACTATATATTTGATATTTAATTGTTCTTTAACCTTTATTTTTAATATATTTCATTAAAGTTTTAGCTGAATTGAATCGAAGATCAATAGATTTTATTGAGGGAGAATCAGAATTAATATCTGGATTTAATATTAAATATTTTAGGGGAGAGGGGAGCCACACACATTTACATTAATTTTTTTGGCTGAGTATGATATAATTGCTTTTTTAGATTTTTATTAATTTTATTATTAATAAATTATTTTATCTCATTTTTATAGAAATATAAGATGAAAGAAAATAAATGAAATAAATAAAAGGAATTTGACTAATTATTATAAAAAGATATTCAATGACTTGGGCTCCTGCTCAGATTAAAAGAATAAATGTATTTGTAAAGATTCAATATATAATTTGATTTATTGGATAAAATATTAACCAATTAAATTTATAAAATAGTTATTATTGGTAGAAAGTATAGAATAAAATTAGAAGGTAATAAGGCAATTACCCCTTTTAATTTATTAGGGATTGAACGTATATATGTCATAGTATATAAAATGTTTCGGCAGGGAATTATCACAATAATATGATATTGTTAACATATATGTATAATAACATATGTGTATTCGGCCTTGGCGGCGTAAAGATTGGCGCGCTATTATTTACGTATCTCGACTTTGTTATCATTCGCGCGACGATACTCGGAGCAGGAAAGTAGTCGTATGAGACGCTCCGTCGAATTCCTTCTCTAAACGCGATCGCGACCAGTATCGGGAAATTATTTGCTATTATAATATAATTAATAATTAATTAACATTTATATATAAATAATATGTAACTACATATATACATATATCACGACGATAAATCTCGAATCGCATATTTCGTAATTCTTTCATTTAATCAAATAAGAATTAAAGTAATAGGAAAATAAATTCTAAATTATCGTTTCGTTGCGATCTTTAAGGACAATAATTATTTCTTTAACAACACATAGAGTCAAATATATTTTTTTTCCGCGATGCTATATTATTTGACTTTTCCAGATATAATCAAGATATAATTTGAATTAAGAACGTGCTATAAAACAATTGAATCGGAAAATCGAATAATTAATATAACGATAAGTTCCGTGATACATTATCGTTTAGTAAGTATTTAATCTATAATTTAAAATACTTTTATAATTTAATATTTCCCTTATATATACGTTATAGTACGTAAAATATTTCGGCACCGATTATCAATAACAATGGTATTCGATCTCGGCGACGTAAACAATAGCACGCTAATGTTTTTACATGCTTCGGCTTTGTTATTATTTGCACGACGACACTCGAGCAGTAAAGTAGTAGTGCGAAAGGCTTCGTATCTTGTCAAATTCTTTTTCCAGACGTGATTGCGACTATTATCGACACATAATTGCTGCTATTTTAATTCTTACAATGACCAATTAATTAGCTTTTGATAAACGACATAAAACTGTTTCGCGACAATAATAAAGTGCGTATCTCCTGTGATTGTTCCACGATCGAAAGTGCTGTGCAGTCTCGCGATCGTTGTGTATACAAGTAATTATAATTAATTATATTTTCGCGAGTGAGTGTGAGTGATATAAGAAAACAGCAGATGAGAGCAAAAGAGGAAAAGGAAGTTTGAGGACAACAGACGCACCAACAATATGCGGTAAGTAATTTATAAATTATTTAACATTTATATTATTTATCAAGATAGACATATTGTTTCTTCCTTATTTCCTCGATAGTTCCAAATCGAAATATCACGGTTAAAGCTATAGGAAAATATAATAAAATAGACCTCCGCGTTTCGGAAATCACAATTTCACGTATAAATACACATCTGTCTTTAGAGAAAAGTAGAGTTTCTCGCATTTTCTGTTTTATAATTAAAAATCTGAGATGAATTTAACGCGATATAAAAGACGCTCTTAACATTAATTATTTGCTAAAACTAATATTGCGAAAAATATCACGACTTTTTGTATGACATTTTGCGAAAACCTGACAATATATCATTCACCATACGATTATATGAATTTGAACAAATTAATTAACGCGCTGTTAATGATTAATTCTAAAACATTATTTAAAACGTATTAATTTTTAATGTATCAAGGTGATAGCTATTTACCGAATTAAATATTTCGCGCAATTTATTTATTTCAAGTAGAAATCGAAACGATAAGAGTAGACAATTATTAATTAATGTTCCGTTGCGATATATTTACTAGCAATAATTATTATGTTAATGATTCTTATGTACATTTTCCACATTCAAGTATAATCTCGCAATGTGAGTAATAATTGATCAAATGATTAGTAATTGATTTCTGATGTATTGATCCATTGACTTTGACATTATATAATTTTACAATGAATATCTCTTATAATTTATTTTTTAACTAAAAAAGCAAATTCAGTACTTGGTATTTGTTTTTTAAAATTATATCTATATCGCATCTCATTTAATCGAGGAAAAAGAAGGATACAATAATCTCTCAATTATAAAGTATATTTTTCCTCTCTCTTCAGTTATATATTATATTACAAAATTATATATTGTATAAAATAACCCTCCCATGGGTACACCTTGACGTGGTGGAGTGGCTTCAGTACCTGGACGGTATACCTTAAGGTCCTAAGTGTCTTAGAACTTAAAGGTTTACTGTGAAGGAGAAACCAAGTACCCAGCGTCGTCGTTGCTGTCATCGTGCCGCGGACGGCTCGTCGTATCGTTGATGCTGTCATCGTGCCGCGGACGGCTTTCGCGTCTTTCGCGTCGCGTGTCAACACAGCATTGCCACGAGTCGCACAATGGCTCATATGTGGCACGCGCATTTATGCGTCGAATGGACATTAGTGCGTCGTCGGTGCCGTCATCGTGTCGTACGAGCAACAATGCGTCGCGTTGTCGCGGTATCGCGTTTTCGCGTCGTCGCGTCTTCGCGGTGGACTTCTATCTCAATTCGATTTTTTATTTGTATGATTTGAACGAGAGAATTAAAGAAATAGATTTTTATATTTAAAGTTATAATCTTGTAAAAGTTTTTACTTTTAGATTATAGCTTTTATATGGAATTATTAGAGTTATTAATAGTGTTTTTTTCAAAATTTATAAAATTATTTTACTAATCTGCTTATTATTATATGCATGAATATAAATTTCAATGCAATAAATGTAGAATAAATTCAATAATAATAATAATAATGTATAATAATTTCTAAGTATAATATATTTTTTGAAACACTAATTATTTTGAGCATTGCTACAATTTGGATTTTTACATCTCTGGCTAGATGTAGCCAGAATGAATATGGCCAGGATCAACGAAAGGTAGGTCCAACTGGCCCAACGGAAGCAACATACGGTGCATTCTATCAGGGCACGCAAATAGGACACGCGAATAGGGCACTCGAGTAGGGCACGCGAGTAGGATACACAGTTAGGATACGCGAGTAGGGCACGCGGTTAGGACACGCTCCCCAAAAATTTAGGTGACCCCAGATTCCCGTTAGCTTAGCCAGCAAAAATAAAGTTGTCAAAACTATTAAAACTATCGTAACTTAAGATAGGTAGTTATTTAATTCCTTAAGATTTTTAAGAAATTAAATGCTATTAGGAATTAAAATAATATTAATTGTAAGACTATTAAAATATTGGAGAGATAAACAAATCAATTATGAAAAAAATTACAGATAAAAATTAAAAATTTAATTTAATTATGAAAAATGTAAAAATGTATCTTAAATGTATCTTAAATACATTTAAGTTGCATTCTGTTATATGTAACATATGTCTTAGCTTTAACATTTTATGTAACATTTTATTTTGTAAATTGTATTAACATTTTATTCTGTAAATTAAAAATTGTATTTTCTTCAAAGTTATGTAATTTTAAATTCAAATGTGAATGTCATCAGTATCTAATAATTTGTAATATTCAAAAAAAGTAATTCAAACTAAATAATTTTTAGCATTTTTATTTCCGATTTATTTGAATCTTTATCAAATATATATCGTAATAATAAAATAAAAGTTTTACAATTTCTTATATTGAGAATATTAGATGCTGGTAGCATCAATTATTAAATTGTATCTATAAATTGTAATTACATCTATAAATTGTAATTATATATGAAAATTGTAATTATAATGTTATATATTTTTCATAATTTTCTTATATTTTCTGTTGTATCTATATAAATTGTAATAATTAATTATAATAATTTATTGTAATCTATTGTAAAAAAAAAAATCTATTTAAATTATACGAAATTGAAAGAATACGTACAATAACACAAAATTAGTTGAATTAACATATTCGATAAATATCAGATTTCAACGTTTTTATATATATATTGTAAAATTATTCAAAAATTTGATATAGCTTACTTTTCTCATACCAAAAAATTATCAATAAAATCCAAAAACTTTTATTTAAAAATTTTGTGATTGCAAATATCGCTAAAATTCTCTCTCTCTTCTACTTAATATAAAAATTATTAAATGAGTATATCAAGATTCGATGCTAAGCTAACGATTAAATATTAGCTTTTACTTGCAAAATTTGTTGATCGCTTTTTTGATATTGTAAAAATACAAGTATATTTGAAATATTGGAAAATTTTTAAGATATATTATTGATCACGGAATTGAAAAATCTGCGAAACAAAATAATTTACTTTTATTATCGTTTTTGATTAGACACATTTTACGAATTTCGCGTCGCTTTAAATATTCACTGTACGATTTTATAAATAATATTGCAAACATTGCGTTTTTTCCATGTTTTTGGACGAGATCGCTACCTTGACGAAGAAACCTTATCGCTATTCCTCATGTCAGGTGGATGCTAGCGAATGCGCGGTTTGTACTGGCGGAGAATCGAAACGATCTTCATCGTGGAGAGTTATTTCTCGTCGGTTTTTGTGGAACCTATCCACGACGCTTAGTTCGGTGCTTCGTTAAAAATTGAAAGTTTCCGTTGCAGAGTTGGAATTAAATCCAGGTTTTCTTGGCGGTTCCTGGAAGCAATGCTTTTGGCAGTGATTTAACGACGATCACCAGACACTTTGAAATCGAATCACGAGAAAAATTCATTAAATAGTATACTTTGAGAGAAGACATATTTGCTTCTTTCTTTTTGTTAAGAATGTTCTTCCATCATTATTCATATTAATATCAATATTATTTTTTAACGATGAAAATACTTCATAATAGATTGAATATGGATATAATGCATAAATTTAATTTTTTTAAATACAGAAATTTAAATTACAATTAGTTTTTGCAGACTTTTTGATAAAAAATTGTGGTTACAAACGAATATATTTTATTCATTAATTTTGAATTAATATAATTTTTGGTCTCTTTTAAAAAACCATTTGCAGGCACTGGACATCATACAAATGTAACGAGTAATGGAACATATTTTTATCTGTCTTTAATAAACGACGAAGTCATTATATATAATTGTTTTCATATTATTTTGATTCAGACTTTAAGAAATTGTACAGATATGCCATACTAATGTACCGAGGCCTAATTTCGAAGAATATCGATGAAAATCCACGCAGGATCCCGAAAAACCGGATGCGAAAAGTGCCGATAGAAGAAAAGCGCTGAGCTGCATTGCCTCTTTCGGTGCGACTCAAAAAGATTTTATTTAAGATATTTATACTGCTTTTATAACGTTTGTTGGTATATCATTCATTTAAAAAATGTCTCTTTTCTATGATAATATACAAATATATAATGCGTTAAAGTCGGAAAGAGAGCGTACAAAATTAAATATATATATAGGGGAAAGTAAGGTAAAACCGGGTACTTTTTTGGATTTGTCTTCCTACGAAAAAATCAGAGTAAAAAAAATTTTGCCGTTAGTCTTTAACCGGATGCTGGGTACTTTGTGATCGGTCCACCGAGCCAAGTAAGTAATCGTTGGTTTGCAGTAAATTCTCCCCTATTAGGTAAATTTATTTGCAGTCATTAAATCAGTCAATTAATCAAAATTGGGAGATACACACTTTATTATATCATAAAAGAGCAACACGGAATACGCACTTCGATGAAAATTTATCATCGTAATATGGTATGGTTATTATCGTAGTATGGTTTTAACTTATTTTTAAAAGTTAAAATAATCATCTTATTTTCAAACATTAACCATAATTACGTTAATTATAATAATCATAGGGAATCATGTTTTAATGACGACGTGTTTATCGACGACATTGTACTCCTCCCCTTCTTTTTTTGCATCGATCGATTAGATATTCCACATTTCTATCTTCTAGCATAAATTTCAGCGCGAATTACTTTAATAACGCAAAAAAATTGTAGGCGAAGCACAACCGTGAGATCGGAACACGTGTTGTATTCAATAAATGTCTCCGTGAGATGTATACGATTACACGATCGATATGGCGCTGAAAGTACTCCCTCAATACATGTTCTTTTTCTATGAATGGACAATTCTTTGCACTACAACCCCATGCAAGTAATTTTCCCTCTTTTCGAAACCGACACTTTATTCCAATGCATACACGCACTTGTAAGATAAGTTAAGTCTTCGAGAAAAACACTCTCCTCTCAGGTTTGAATATTTTGATGTTGGATCTATTCGGTAATGTTCAAAGATGATATAAAAATAGAAATTATAGAAATTTATACTAGAAGATATAGAAATTGAAGCCAATAAATAAAATAATTATATTTTTATTATACTTTATTATATTGAAGTACACGTTATATGCTCAATATCAATTTCGATGCGTTGTAAAAGTATAATACGTGCAATAATATCTTGAACTGAATTATTCCGTCCCTCGATATTTTTCTTTGCATGGAAAAATCTCTACTTCTAAAAATAGAAGTTTTTATTTTTCTAATATATAAAAAATATATGAACAATATTGTTTTTTTTATATATGTAATGACTATACTCTTACCGTGCTCTTATTTTAATTTCAACTATTATTATTATAATCTCGTTATCACGTAGAATATATAACTGTAAAATAAGATACTGAGGTCTTCACTAGCTATAATGAAAGATATCTCATTTATATGCTTATAATATATATGCTACTTTAGGTATATATTCTACTATATATCTTATACCGTAGCAAAACATTCTATAGATGCAACAAATAGTCCACCGACGTTCAAAGTAAAATTTCTCGAATTTCTTTGTAACAAGAACAGTACTATTTTCTGTAGATGTAATGGAGCTATATACCACCGAACGTTATACCTAGAAAATGAATTATAAACGATGAATCTCTCGATAAGATCTTCGAGATGATCGCAAAACGGTTGTAACAAAAACAGTACTATTTTCTGTAGATGTAATGGAGCTATATACCACCGAACGTTATACCTAGAAAATGAATTATAAACGATGAATCTCTCGATAAGATCTTCAAGATGATCGCAAAACGATTTTTTTATCAGTAAATTTCATATATGCTTGTTGTGCAGAGATACCTCAACATTTTTTAATGTAACAATATGAGTCTCCATACGTGCAGTTTTGCAGATTTTTCTTACACGGTAACAAAAACGTGGTTATTGTAATTCGTTATATCCTGACCGATATAGTTGGATAGGAACATATACAAGAGACTGACATTTGCATATACAAAGTGTAACATCAATTCCTTGACATCTATTCCGGATGATGACAAAATCTGAAAAATCTAAGACAAATCTAAAATGTTTCACGGAAATAAGACAGTTCAATAAGAAAATAACTTTTTTCGTACATGAGGAAATGGAAGATCAATTCCCATAGTGTTTTAAACGCTGAATATGATTCCAGCTCTCAAATTATATCACGTTACAATTTGAAGATTTCCATAGTTAAAATTGCAACAAGAGTTATCTTAAGGTATTTTTAATATATTTTTAACCTTATGGAAACCATCGAGCGCTTGTTCTATACATAAAAATAGATTTAACATAAATAGGAAACTTACTCGAAATAGATTAAGGCTCACAGCGCCTACTCCAAATATTATTAAACAGAACATCATTGCCTGACAATTGGATAGCAAGAGAGTGGACAATCTTTAAAAAATAAAAATCTATTACTATGCGTATATAGCGCACGCACATTATCGAATGTATACGAACTTCATAGCTTCTCGATGAATGTCCACAGCGCAAATTAAATTCTTCAATATCAAATGTGTTTTTCTATGATCAATATTTCGTAGCATATTGACGTTCATTGCGTATTCGATACGATAGCTATAAATAATAATTTGTCCGGATTATTATATTGTAAACCACTGACGGATATACGTGTGGCGATCACGTTTAGACATTGTCCACTATTTTGTACAGACTCTATGCAGGTTCTAGTGAGTCTTCTTTTCTGATTATCGATTTTAATTTGTAACTTGACTACAATAACGAATGTTGTATATATCAACTTTAAAATTCCAATGTAATCTTTATATATTTTTATCCATGCTGAAGATGGACCAAAAAAGGTCCAAAACGTACATTTTTAATATACATTTATTATTAAAATTTAACAATAATAAGTTCACGCACCAATATCCGCGCCTTGGTTTTTATTTGCCGGTTTTCCACTTAATAATAATTTGTGTTGTAATGATCAACAACAAAAATTATCAAATAGCGTATTTTTTCGATTAAATTTAAACGGTTTTGTTTAAGTATTTGTTTGAAAATGATAAATTATTCGAATCTTTACAGCGCCATTTTTGTATTCATACCTGGCAATTTTAAACATTCCACAAGTATGTTGAAGATACGCGATGAACATTGTTCCTACCGCTAACATTGCAGTCGCTCCGATGCATAGTGATGCAACGTTGTGCAGCAGTATCAAATAAAAATATTTTTCTTGATTAATAAAATGTTCCGTTACGATTAGTAGATGATGTGGTTGAGACGTATTTGACGATAAAATTACGTTGATAATATCCGACCAAAATGACGCAACGATAAAAGTCGATAGGCTGCAAACGGCAAGTACTGAAAAAATGTTGAAAAGAGAATTGGTATGTACATTTCTCCCTATATAAGTTTTTTAAGTTTATTTACATGTTATCTGATATTTTCTTTCATGTGCATGTGTTACAATCTAAACTTTAATATTCTTTCATATCCGTGATTGATTTTATTGCGCAATTAATTGCTACTTTGCTTTTTCCACTATTTATTCGATTTTAAAACACTTGTTAATTATTATATATACAGAAAAACTGTTATAATTTGTCGAAATCAATTTTCCAAAGTAAAATATTGACAGCTCTTACGTGTTAAGAAGAAACCGTGGTTATACGTGAAAAAGATTATCTTACCTGTAAGTGCAACGGTATAACGTTTGGCGTTACATCCATATTCATTTATAATAGCAATTTCATTTGCGTCTTTTAACTTATTACATACATGCGATAGTTGTCCCAATATATCCTTCATCTGTTTCAGCAATTTTATATCTTTTTTTTTGTATGTTTATATATTTCTTTTGTATATTGTTTTTTTTTTAATAGGATGCGTTCGGGAAGCACGCTTTTAGCACTATGAGCGTGCTCTGTCCTTGTTCAACTTTTAGTAAATAACAAAGATAGAACGGCGCTTTTAGCATGTTCTCTGAACGCAGCCATAATAATAATGTTAGAAAACATTGCGTAAAAATTTATTTGACAAGAATGTTTATTCGATCTGACGAATAAGCTATCAACTTACAATTTCGATTTTAAAATAGAAGAAGTTGTATTTTATTATAAACACAATAAAGAAAAATGCGGAAGATAGAACTTTGATAGCGAGATCCGGAGTACATTTTTGTGAGACAAATATTGTACACTGCAAATAGTAATTTTATTTACAAGTTTACATTAAAAAATCATTCTTTTAAAGTCATAAACGCGCATATACACACACGCACACATATACACATACACACGAATGAATTACAATAGAATACAGAATTATATATGCGTATGTGTGTGTGTTCCGATATTAATTTTGTATATGTGTGTGCGTTTTAATTGAACTATAAGCACAACTATGTGTTTACGTACAATCATAATATAGTTGACGTAATAATTTTATGTTAATCTAAATTGTGATTTTTAAATTTTATGATAAAAAGACTGCTTTGCAAAATAATTCATCATGCTAATACTATTATAAGTTACTATATTAGAGCTTACCTGAAATATAACATTTGTCGTTAGAATACTAGACAGCAAAATAAATTGAAATCGTGTAAGGTTCGATTGTTGATAGGGCCACACGCCAATAGCGAGCAGAAGAATCCTATTTAGACTAAAATACTTATTGTTAATTTCGGTGTAGATCATTTCTTTGCAAGATCTGAAACGCGTATGACTGAAGTAGCCGACGAGAATTACATTTACCCTTTCCTTTTTCTGTTGATCAATCAACTATTATTTACTTTCCTCTGTAAATTTTCGCACAAATTACTTAATTTCATATAATGCAAGGCGACACAAGATACTACCGTGAAAGCATCCATATTTTCTCAATAATGAATAGTGTTTCTATAAAGTCTAAAATAGTGTTTCTATAAAGTCCCTAATTACGCGATCGATTTGATAACGCAAGGAAATTGAGCAAATGTCTTTTTCTCATAAGAAAAGAAAAAAAAAATATTCGTTGAGAAGATTATTTATACGTGCGAAAGTCGCGCACGCGTAATCGCCACTTTTTTTTTACCACAATTTCACACGCTTCATTTCATTGCGTGCGTTCGTAGCATACGTTTGCTCCTCGAGATGAATGTCGTTCAGTTTGAGCGTGCAGCATCGAGTCTATCTATGATAAAACGTGTATAGTAAAACATGTTATATTTTTTTAAGACGAATTGATCAGATCTGTATACATTTTCAAAATTTTCCAAATTGACGTGTGGACGCGATCAAGATTTTGATATTCTATGGGTTACATCTTTTATCAAATTTATCACTGGGGTAATATTATTCCCCCCAAACGTAATCTTGCTTCTTTAAGCTTTTTAATTTTACAGCACATATATTAATTATTAAAAATTACATAAGGCTTACACCACGCATTTGCGACAATAGTAGAGAACTTGTATAATTCATCTCCAGATCTCTAATTTATATAATTCAAAAAATAAAACAGTATATTTTCATTATATAAAAACAATATTTTTATTATTTATAAATTACCTATAAATAAATTAATTTATATTCATAATATCTTCAATATTATCATCGTTATTATCGTGCTGTTGTCTCGCTGAAGCTTTTGTCATCCTTATCATTGCGCAACTGAGACCACCGAGGACGCATTCGCGCGTAATCGTCACGACGGCGCGTCAATCTCAACGCGAGTAAGAGCAGTTCGTATATCTTTGTCAAAAACTTTTGCACTTGAATTAAGCAAAAAGTTGCGTTTGAAAAAATAAATAAATATTATACTAATGTATAAAAGGAATATTAATAATATAATAATAATAATAATATATATAATTATATATATGTATATATTAGTTTGATAGAAAAAATATATATATATATTGTTTGATAAAAAATCAAAAAAAGAATGGAGAATAAAGGATATAATAAAAGGTCGCTTCTATCTCTAAAACTAACTCTCTTTATTCGCATCGCCACTTTATACTCATTCTTATTGTATTCAATGTGTGATTTAAATTTTCTCCATCTCTTTCATCAGCCATTCCTTTTATATCTTTAACTATAATACTAGAAAACAATTCCATATACAAAAATAATCATAACAACAATAAGAGACAATAAACAACAAAGATTCAGTAATATATAATTCACACATTCATATGGAAAGTAATATAAACTTGTCTTTCTTTATATACGGATCATATACGTAAAAAGGATTTAATTTTATGGTCCTGGATTCCACACTTATATGTATCAAAAGGCATTCCTATATTTTAGTATTTTGCTATGTAAAATGATATTCTCAGTGTTCAAAATATTAGTATGTATATATGTGTGTCATAATAGAGAATAATTGTTATGATATGCGGTAAATTATCGGCGATACCCGAAATATAGCAGAATTATGATCTTACATATAAAAAGTCTTCTTAAAATATTACAATCTTAAGTGGGTATAATATTGTTTTGTTTAGTAACTTTCTAATGTTTTAATGTGATATTTCCAAAGATTGAACAAAGTTGTTTCCAAAAGGATTATTTCTTCGATAGTATACATTTGACTATTGAAATTTTAATCATTAATCTCGAGATTTTTGTTTTAAGATTATTTTATTCCTCGATTACTGTATTTTTATTTTCTCTCGATCGTAAACTATTGACTTTTTTTTTTAAGTGATTACCTTCGCTCGCAATACACACTTTAAATATTCAAATATTTACTTCCATTAATCCAGAAAAAAAATAATATAGAATAATCATTATACATCATTCGCAAACAAATACAACAATAATAATCAACGTCTGAGTGAACGCACTATATTTATGATCACAATGTTACTCTGTATAGCAACTTGTAATAATTTTTCCGTTAAATATCGAAAGTTATACGCAATTCAGCGTTTCTAGCAGCAATGTAGCGATGTAAATTTCGCAACAATGTTCTTTACACATCGCACTTTAATATCCAATGTATTAATGATGGCGTAACTTCGTGTGCTTCTTTCACCCATGTGAACACCGGATTCTTAATAGTATCACAACATGGACCTTCAAACATGTAATACAGCGATATTTGGACAACTCTACTAGATACATTGGATAAATATATTATAATTCATATATATGTTATATGACGCGCATATCATAATATTGTACATATCTTCTCCATGGAAACATTAAGAAAGGAAGTGTAAGTAAAAAGGCACTATTTCTGGGTATGGGAAAGAAGTTTCTTTAGGCCTCCCTGACTTCTATCAAATCCCTCCGTGACATCACAGACCTCACATTGACACAAGTTACGCCACTGCGAAACATGTCACCCTCATTTCATTACACACCTGCATACTTGTAAAGTCTTAATCCATTATTCATCCATCACAGAATACATATCAATTTTACTAAAGTAAATTATAAATACAGCCCCATTCTCTTAAATTAAATATGCTCAAGCATACCCAACAAATATACTGGAAGCATAAACTTATTGTTAGTTGGTTTATAAACTAGACTGGAATTCATTATATGCTACAAAACGATGGAATTTTCTCTTGTTATCGCATACAGTTGACTAGTCATTGGGAAAATTATTAATTGGCAAGAAAATCTTCAATTGTTCTATCCACAGTTTCAACACGCCATTTTTTTTAGTCACAATGAATATCAGCTTGTTGTAATCGCATTTTGTAAAAACACCGGTGTTATTTTATATTGACTGTCGAGGATGACATCGAATTAACAATCCTTCCATTAAACAGGTGTTTCATGATCAGTCTCTTCAATTCTTCCCAATCTCCATGCATTTGGATCTCCTGCCGCTGTAAAACAACAATAATTTTTTTCAATCTTATGATATACCTTTCAACATAATGTAAAAATCACATTTAAAAATATATTTGTTTGAGATATATATTACATCACAATTGTATATCTCCTTATCATAAAGAAGTTATACAAATTGTACATTACTTTCAATATTATATAGATCAATATTATATAGATAAAAACAAATCTTTATATATTATCTTATAATATTTTTACGTTGATCGAAACAAATACAAAGAAACTAAAAGATACAGCATGCAAGAGAATCTAAATATTTTAATATAAAATAGTTTGTCCTTCTTTTTCAATATTACTATTATTGATTTTCAAGATTAAATATGCTTTTAAAAATATCATTGTGTTTAATATAACTCCGTTTATAAACATTGCTTTTCACATATTTGAATTTATTATGGGCAATAATTTTTGAAAATATAGAAAACTCACCTTTTAATACAAGCCAGGAAGAACAATAAATGATGTTACTCTTTGATATTTGTGTAATGTACACGCATCCATTGCAGGAACATAACATGTACAGCACATAGGACTTTGTGCTAGATTGCACAATTGGTAGACAAGGATATTACAGCGAAGTCTGAGCATTGTATGGCATAGGATGTGAAGGAAGTATATAGGATGGTACACGTAGAGGGTTTGTATGGTGTAAGGTATTATTCAATACTTCTTGGCTCGTGTACAGTAGCGGCATTCTCTCTTCTATTTCCGAAGCAAAATCAAAGTTGATGCAAAATTATAAAAAAGGTGCATGTAAATAAATACAAAAATTTACAACACGTATTAGTTATTACTATGTCTCAACTTGATAACAAAAGATTGTATTACTTTGAAATGAATATGACGGTATTTTATAAAGATCTAAACATAAACCTAAAATAAAAATGGCTGTCTTTTTTAATTAATGGTTTTTTGTTAATTATTTTGTATTTATTGGATTTGAGTCAATATAATTTTGTGTAAATAGTCACTATATTGGTTGATGCAAATCTTAGCAACATAATAGAAATTTAAAAAATATATATATATAGTGAAAAGAATTATATTTATTATAGAAATCATATTGAAAATAAAGAATAACATTAAAAATGAATTAAAACATTGGATGCACGCAAGACATGCACATGCCTAAATCTTATGGAAAATGTGCATTTTGCTAATTATAGGAAAAAGATAGATTGCTGATAAAAACTAATAAAGAATATACAGGATATAGATACAGTTCCTTTTTAAGAAAAACAATAGTGTCACAATATATTTAAAAATATTTATAAAAGCAAAGTTCAAAGTAATACAAAAATGAAGGCAATTTATCATACACATATTTGTTTGAATTCTTCAATTATAGTAAGAATAGAAATCGTAAATAAAAATGAATACATACCTTGGAGTTGACGACTAATGAGAGCAGTAATGCCTTGACTGTCACCAGTCTTTTTTACAACAAAAAGTTTCGTATCAGCATCATTTTCTAAGGCTCCGAGTCCACCCAGACCAATTATCTGTCCATTTTGCTGCTGATGATTGCTAGCAGCCATTGTTTCACTGACCTATTGCAAGCAAATATAGCAGAGCATTTGCATATATATATTTTTTTTTTATTAACAAATCTTAACAATTTTACTATTTCTTTTTACAAAACAAAATTTGATCTTTTTATGACTTTTTAAATAATTCTATATGTATATTAAACTTAATATTTTAATGTACAATAATAAAACTGTACCTGCATCAATTTCTTAACTACATCTCTTCCCAGAATGTGATCAAACACTGCCTGCAGGAATTGATCGCTAATTATGCTTAATTTTAGTTTGTCCCTATGCCATAATAATATTCTTGATTCTTCCATAGCTGTTATTGATACCTAAGTAAATATAAATGTCTATTTTAAATATATATATATATATACATATATATCAAAGTTAATCCGAAATATTTGATAAGCCTATTGAAAAAGCGCTGACTGTGCAATAAAAGATCTCGCTAATATAAAAAACACATGTTGATAAAAAATTGCATGATAACAAATATGCTTGATAACAAATTTACCTGGAAATATTCGTCTGTCGAAACACCAAACCATTCTGGAGAATCCAGGAACTGATGTGGGAAGACAATATGCAATGCTCTCCCACTTTGTGAGACAACTAGTCTGAACAATGAGAATAAAAATATATTTGTAATAACTAAATATATAGAGCTTTTATAACAATAAATACATCTAAAGAACTTAAATAAGATGCATTCTTACTTTCCTGACAACACCAATGATAAAGAATCAACTTTGGTCACTTTTTCTTGTGCATAAACCTCTTGATACTTCAACTGGCGAATGACCTTCATGCAATTTAATACTTTTCTGAATTGATGACGAGAAACCCGTAATGGCTGGAACACTGCAATGTATACCTATATAAAAGAAGATGATAGTGAAAAATTTTTATTAATCCTGATTGTTTTAAGCTTCAAAATAAATTTAACACATTAAGGGCGAGATTTCAACTGCATTATTGGACTGTGCTGTTAATATGTTACTGTTATTGTTGTTATTGCTATTTGGTTATTGTTTAAGAACAAATTCTATCATATCTAAAACAAAATTGATAGTAGTTGAGCTCAGCCATTAGATTTCATAACACACAACTTAATTTTGACAAGCGCAAAATAGATGTCATTTGTAATAATGGACTTGTAATAATAGTGCAAAAATAAATAAGAAATCAGTGTGTATAATACAAATGTTGCAGCCAGACAATGAAGCAAATTACAGAGATTGTGTATTGCTAACTATTTTCCAAGTTCCTAATATCTAGTTATAAGTTATCTAGTATATCTATATTATACAATAATAATTTTAAAAAATATAAAAGAGAATGTTTTCACATACTTAATACTAAATATTATATTTCGAAATATAAATTATTATTTTATATATAATCTTTCCTGTATATCAGAGTTGCAAATTATTAATATAATAATTAAACATATTATATCAGTATTATATAAGATATAAAATATCTATAAATAAAAAGCAGTGAATACACATGCATATTATCTATAAGTTTATGAGAATTATAAAATATATATATAATACTCTCTACAAATTCATTCCTCTAATGTCTCTAAAAGAACCCAAGATAGATCATTAAAAATAAAAAAAATTGAGCCTATATACTTCTGGACCTTAAAAGAATCTAATATGATTTTTAAGATCAGATATTGACACATTACTGCTCAAATCATTGTCTTCTACTGCTTTTCACTTACCTCTTCAATTTCCCTTGTGAACTTGATAGGCCTGAGCTTGTAAAGAAGCGTGCATACATGGACGAAGTTGATGGCAACAAAGAGAGCATTCCAGAGAGCAGCATCCAGCCAGCAAGCTATTGTCCAGCCCCACAAAGCAAGAAAGGCACAGCCCACGAGTAGAGTGCACCTTAAATAAAGTACACCATGTATGCCGCTTGGTGCAAGGTGTGACAATAGGAAGAAGGCATTTGCGAGTTGAAAGTAGATGTGGTTGACGTAAATTCCTTGATAGGGTTGGCAGGTAAGAGCTCCGTACAGAAAAGGTGGAGGCACTATCGGCGAATGAGGATAACCGGATCCATGGCTGACCACTGACAGTCCAGTACCTGTACAGACATGAGAGCAACACGACATTTCGCCAGTGAAGTGATCGTCGCAAACCGAAATTCATCCTTCGGGTTAATTGCAAACGATGAATTGTTAAATGTACCCTCTCTATTGTCAGTGGTCACATTCCTGCATTCGTCGTTATCGTGGTGTGCCGACGATGGGAGGGATACGTCCGACGTAACGGTACTATGTGGGACATTGGACGCGGCTGCATTCGTTAAACTGGCATCGATAGTAATGGAGGTCCAGTATAGAAGCACAACGAACGAAATGGAAGTACCCCAGCCTACTCGGCTTTCTGTTGGGTCGAAGCAGATCCACATCCCCGCATTACCATCAAGCTGGACCAATTTCGTTTCGCTCTACAACAAAAGAATTCATTTGCATATTGTAATTGTATTATTAATGTATTAACAATATTTATATTTATTTAAATGCAATCAAATCAGAATTATATTTTCTGAATTACTAAATACTTTTTTATTTAGCATATTGCACTTACTTTAGAAAAATTATTAATGTATTAAAGAAGAGTGTGTATTATTTTAATTTTACATATATATGATAATCTTTTCAATATCATATATTTACATTGCTATAATTTTTATTAAAATGCAAGTTAAATTACTAATAACAATTGCATTTCATACTTATTCATAAATGATGTAAAAGTGAATGCTCTGTGCCATTTGTGAATATGCAGTCACTGCTCACATTTCTATATTACTCTCAGCTAAAATTGGAACTGAATGACGAAAACCATCTTGCAGACTTCAGATCAAGGAAGAATATTTGCATTACCAGTGGCTCTAGGAAGACAATATTAACACCTGTAATTCAAACAAATAGATACTTAATCAATACATATAAAAATATATATACATAGATATATATATGAGTATTACATGTTTTATAAAGATATGAATCACAATATCATATTTTATAATCAATAATTATTTTTTTTATTTGTTATATCTTTTTCAATATTCGAGTAATAAGTGAGATAAGATCATACACTATCATTATTAGCAGAAAGAACGAGATTGTTTTCAACAAAGAAATTATCAGTATATAAGTACAAGATGCATGATAAGTTAATTTGAAAAATACAATTTTATTACCCGCTTTACCCCCTCACCATTAAAACCTGACTTGTAGTAAATCTAGTTTATCGTATATCTAAAAAAAGTATTGATATCTCGATATTAAAACATCTGCAAACAAGGTGAAAGATAAAACATTCTCGGATGTTCAACGTATCATAGTATCACAAATGCAGAAGTGTAACAGCAACTTCAATACATCTAAGAACACGCATAGACACAAAAGGGGTATATAGGTGCTTATTCATACTCATCCTTATAAGGACTCAAAGACGGTTTAAATTACCAGGGAACATGCAGACAATTTAATCCAGTTTCCACGATCCAATTTCCTATTTCGCTCGAAACAGCAGAATACGTGATGTATGTACATAAGCATATTCTTTGACCTACCATTTTACCCACAATTTCTTTATTTTTGCCCAAGAGATACTCGGCTACGTTTCGAGTAATAACCGCGTGTGTACGAAAATACGGGTTCGATCCGCGAACGCCGTTATATAAAATTACATACATCGCGACGCGTGTACCGGACGACACGGGATGTCTCGTTCGTGCTCGCAAGTTTCTTACCGTCATCGGAAAAAAAAAAAATCGGAGATCGTCGTCGCGCGTATTATTAAGAAAGTATGTCCCTTTTGAAATCAATAAATAACTTACTCATGGAAAATCGGTGACGGTGGGGGCGTACGCGAGGCATACAGATGAAAGGGCGAACGGTGGTGTGACGGTCGTCGTCGTCGTCGTCGTCGTCGTCGTCGTCGCTCGCAAAAGAAGGGAATCGTCGTCGCTGCTGATGCTGGACTCGCTGTAATCGGGAAAGCGCGCGCGCGCGCTACGTACGAAATAAACTGAAATCGCTACCGTTGACTACGATCAGCTACGATCCCTCGTCCACTCGATCGTAACGGAAAACGTCAGACTAGCGCGGCCGCCGTTGGAAGCGCGCGACGTTACAAAGCCGATCGGCGGATTGGCGATGCGGGAGGGGAGAGGAAGTTGATGGAAGGGCGACGAAGGTGTCAAAAGTTAACACTCTTGCCGCTATCTTGAAAATAGATAACTTTCCAGCAAGAAAACACAGATAGACACAATGCCATGCAATTGGCTATTAAATAGAGAATTTTTAAAGACCCTAACATTTTTCTATTTGACAGCTAATCATATGATATTGTGTTTATGTGTATTTCTTACTGGAAAGCTCCGATACTGAACAATTCGGAAATTCACTCATCGGAGTAGACTAGCAGTCGATCGACCAATCAAGACGAAAGGAGCAAAGATTTCTTCACTCTGATTGGTCAATCAAACGCTACTTCATTCCGACGAAAAGATTTTTGGAATTTTGAATCAGAGAGGCGGTATTTATTTTAATTACATCTAACCACATCTAACATTATATTTCGGATTTCTTCGAGAGATATTGAGTGAAATACAGCGTGAAATGGCGACAGAAAAGGATTTAGTAAATGGTACATAGCTACATAAATGTTGCATATTATAAATATTACGAAATCAAGGATAATGGCATATTTGACAAGTAACCTTCAATTTCTCTCTCTATAGTGTACATATATTACTGCACAAGAGAAAAGATTTCAGCCATTTTCACTGTATTCATTATTCCTTATCATTATCTTTATTCAAAACTATATGATATATATTACAAGATATTTTAGCCACTTTTATGACACATGTGTCTAATTGTGCTACATAATCTAATTTTTTAAAAACACTTATCAACATCAATGGCATTTTTATAAAACACAAAAGAAATACATTACCTACATTTTGAATTTACAGCTGTAAGGGAATCACTAAAGGCTGATGGAGATCTTGATCGTATAAAGGCAGAAATGCGTACAGAAGTGATAAAGCTACTAGATTGCTCCAGTAAAGAGAATAAATCAAAAATTGTTAAACCCTCTCACGATATTATATTGCTCAATGAACTTGTTAGAGAATATTTGGATTGGATGGGATATAAATATAGTTCCACTGTATTTATCGCAGGTATATTGCTATTTTAGAGAATATATAGCTATATATATACACCTATATGTGTCATCATACTAAAAATGACAATAGAAATTGCATTAAATATAGAATACATTTTTATTAAAATCTTGCAAGCAATATTTAAAAAATGTTATTCCAGAATGTGATCTCCCAAAGCATTCCTTGGATCGTACACTTCTTGCACAGAGTCTAGGAGTAAAAGACAATGAAAAAAGCAGAAACTTACCACTGCTGTGTGGTCTTGTGCAAACATTTACCAATTTGAAAAATACCTAATTATAAATTCCTCACACAAACATAAATTATTCAATATCCAATCGCGCTTTTTAAATGCTATTTATTTATTTCAGATGTATGTTACATATAGATTACTTAGATATATCTTTTTATATATACAAATATGAAAGTGTAAACACACAAATTGAAATGTATACAAATCATAGTATTCATTACAATAAAAGAAAAAAAACAATATAAAGAAGAAACAATTAGTCTCATTTTCAGTATATATGGTATATTTATAAATACATATATATATATGTACAACATACATATATATATGGTGCATATATATCTCGAAATTGTGGTATCTTCAAAATATTACAAGAAAATTATAACATACGATAAATATGATGAGCATAAGATACGAGATTGTGTATGTAATATTATTTTGATGAGATGAAGAAAATATTAAAAGAATTTTATTATTTTATTTCGTGATGTTTCTTACATATTGACATTAGATTATGAAAGTACAATATAATGCTGAGATAGCAGAAATCCTAAATGATATTGTTCTTGACTCATTACATAATAATTATTGGATTTTTTTAAGATGCTTATTATGTATATATTTTTTTCAAAATTATATCATAAGGTACATATGGGCTATAATGTACATCACTTATTGCAATAATAAACTTACATACAGTACTTTAATATACCAAACCGGAACGTGATAATTATGCAAAGGCCATATAATGCTATCTGTTCCTTTTTATAAATTAGAGCAACTTTTCTATATCTCATATACATATATGCTGCCCTTTTTTTTCATTTCTTTCTACTATTCGTCAATCCATTAATTTGTTTTACTTGTCAAAAACGTTTTTATTTTTTTGCGCGCCAATAAATAATCTACTGCTAAAAAGAGATTATTCCTGTTTAAAATAATTTTATGTTAACTCGGGCAATGTCGCAAGTACAAAATAATCTTATTATTCTATCTGAAAGATTTGCAAATAATACATATATCATCGATTGCATAATCTGTCCATAGAATTGATGAAAATGAAATAATTCTTATAATATTTGAAAGCGCTCAAAGAAAAGAAGCTGTTGTTTTTTTTTGCACTTTTTTATGTTTTTTTATATTGTTCAGGTAAAGTATTTTTTGATCGAGCATCAAAAATATCTAGTGATGTCATTTATGCTTGGATTTCTTCTTCTTCTTAGACTGCTTGCTCCTGCTCTTTGATTTCTTTGATTTCTTCTTATGTTTCTCTTCGTCGCTACTGCTGTCGGATGAATCCGAATAAGTGTCCGAATCTGAGCTACTGTCTTTCTTAGCCGACTTCTTTTTCTTATGTTTTTTATGTTTCTTTTTCTTTTTCTTATGCGACTCGTCACTGCTGTCCGAATCGCTGCTTGACGTGTCGGAACTACTGGATGTATCTTCACTACTACTGGACTTAGATCGCTTCTTCAAAGATTTCATCTCTATCTCTTTGTCTAATTCCGTTTCGTCCAGTTTCAGTTTCTTTGATGGTTGCAATCCCTTCCCGTCCTCACCATCCGACTCCGAGTCCGAGGCCGAATAATCGGGTTCGAAGCTGGCCTCGTCAAGTATACTACGCTTGCGATCGGACACTAGTCTCGGATTCTTTCTCTGTTTCTTCAATGACTCTGCCAGAGGCGGCTCGATATTCTCGTAATTGATTTTGGTCTCGTTGCCGTCTGACTTTCCATCTTTCGAAGCTGCGCCTTCCTTGTGCTTCTGTTTCTTTTCCTGATTCTTGTCCTTATCTTTCTTGTGCTTCTTCTCCTTGCGTTTTTTATGCTCTTTAGATTTACTTCTGCTACGATGCTCCTTCTTCCTCTTTTTCTCCTCTCGCGTTTTCTTGTCGCGTCTTCTCTCTTCCTCGTCATCCTTCGATTTTAATAAACTTATTTTCGTCAGATCCGTTCTCTTGAAAGCGCAAGACGAAGGAGGCGTTCTACCTCTGCGTTCACGATCTCGCTCCTTATCGCGATCCTTTTCCACGCGTTCTCCCTTGACATCATTTCTATTTGAGCGGAAATCTGTTCTACAATCAATTCTACTCTCCCTCTCTGACCGCAAATCGCCACTGTGCCTGTCGCCTCGAAAATCCGATCTTTCCTTCGACCGATCGCCTCTATCTTTGTTGTCCCGTTTTCTCTCATCCAGATATACCTTTCGCTCGCCGCTTGTGGCTAAACCCAACGAAGATGGCTCTACGCGTCGTTCTAAAAGCGGAGGGGAAATTCTCTTCTCTCTTCTGGGCGATCGACTTCTTGACTGATTCTCGTTCTTGTCGCGCCTCTCTAGAAATCCTTTTATAGGGCTGATCTTTCTCTCTTTGCCCTCCTCGATCTTCTCACCGAGTCTTTCTTTGGCGGACAGCCTGGTCGGCGAATAGGCTGTCTCTGGAACGGGCTTGAACTTGGTACGATCAAGCTTAGCTTTCTTCACCGGCTCTGTGATCTCGACATTTCTCTCGTTTCTACCAACATTAATCGTCACATTAACGCTCTTTCGCGGCTCTCGATTAGCGGTTGGTTCCACTGTCTCCAACACTTTAGGTTCGGGATTTTGATATAATATCTTCCTACTTTCGCTAATCTTCTTGATCTCGATTGGTCGAATCGCGTTGATGGCTTTTTGAAATATAGCATTTTCCGCTCGTTTTAGAACTTCTGAAGTAACCATCTTCATTGATTTTGGTTCGTCCTCTCTCTGTATTTTTTCCGTCGGCGATTCATCCGCATTGTTATCGTCGGGTTTCTCGATTGTGTCGTCTCTCTCCCACTTGGACAACTCGGGTATGGGTGCCAGGAACTCATCCTTCTTCGGGGATTTCACCGTCGATAGCATGGTGGTGACTTCTTTCGTCTCGGTTTGCGAATGTTCTGACAGTAGAGAATATTTTTCTGTGATCACAGTGTTAATCTCTGTGTCGTCTAGTCCACCATAGAGACTATCAATTGGCTTCATGTCCGACTTAAGTTCTGGAATTGGCTTGAAATTTGGATTCGGTGGATTAGTACCGAATTCTGCGCGATCAAGCCGACCACTGCCGGGACTGAGCTCGTTGAATTCTGGCGGTTCTGGATTCATCGCCAGAGACTTGTCCTCAAATTCCTCCTTGATTGGCACGATGGGTGCCTCACTGGCGATACATTCTATTCTGTTTTCAATGTTATCCTCCTCGCTGCATGTTTTCACGGCGTCGAGCTTGTTAAGCGGCGAAGACGAAGTGTCATTCGTCGTTTTATCCTCGACCAGCAGCGCATCTTCCACTTTGATCGTATCGTCTTTAGGCGTTTCCTTCTGACTGGATTTCTTGTCTTTCTTCTTTTTCTTCTTCTTCTCTTTTTCGTCGCTATCCTTCTTCTTCTTCTTTTCCTTTATTTTCTTTTCTTTCTTCTTCTCTTCCACTTTCTCCTCATGTTCCTTTTCCTTCTTCTTCGTACTTCGCTCTGGCGACAGATCCTTAGGATCGCCTCTAGATTTCTGCGAGTACGGACTTAAACTTTTTCTGCCCTTTTTCCGCTCTAGCGAACGCCTCTCGTACCGCTCGTGACGATCTCTATCCTTCTCTCTTTCGGATTCGTATTCGCGCTCGCGTCTCTCCTTCTCTCGCGGCCGACTCTTGTCATCTTGCCTATGACGATCTCGATCATCTCTGTAACTGTAACAAAAAAAAAAGACGAAAATATATAGATAACATATTTGCAACAAATCAAGAAACCAATTTAACAAGTTGTCGTTCTTTTCAACGTACAATAGTTTACATATTAGAAATATCTAACGTATTGAAATTTTTAACTTGACTATAATTCTTGTAATTAATTATGCATTTAATTCTACTTAATCACGCAGAACACACCGATCTTTATCGTAATCCTTCTTCTCGATGTGTCTATCATCATCTCGACGATCGCGAATATGCCTATCATCTCGTTCTTTTTCCTTTTCTCTTCTGTCGCGTTCATCTTTCTCTCGTATCCTGTCTTCATGATCTCTCGGCGGAGCTTGTCTATCACGATCTTCGCGATCTCTGTTAATGATCCTGCGATCTCTGTCGTCCCTCTCGCGTATACGATCTTCACGATCGCGACCCCTTTGAAACATATTATATGCATATCACAAATACATTCCTTTAAGATACAATTAGATATCTTCTTTTTAAATGTAAAGTGATTAAAGGAGAAAGCAATATTTTTTTAAATAAGGGAGTTATTTTTCAGACTTAACACAATATTCAATGTTGTATACCTGTCATCTCTCAATCTGTCACGATCCTCATTGTCACGATCCTTTGACGAATGTTCCCGATCTTCTTGATCTCTTAAGGAACGCTGCCGCTCCCGATCTTCCCTCAACGGTCTGTCGGAATGCTCGACGCCCGGTGGCGAGAGATCGTAATAGCCTTCGGTACCCGGTGGTGCGACATCTTCAAATCGCTTATGAGGCGGAGGATCCCTCAGAGGACTACCAAAACGCTGCGAAGGAGGTGGTCCGGAATATCTGTTGACAGAAAATCAGTACAGCGCTTGATACATCGATCATACTGCGAAAGATATCATTCTTAATGTTTTTCTTTTTCTTTTCTTCAGTACATGGTGCGATTTTATAAAATTGGCGTAGCGCATATACAGAATAGTTGTTAGTGACGAAAATTTGGAAACCCAAGGTGTATACCGAGAAAATTAATCGTGTTAAGGTACTCGTAGAAAGAAAAGAAACTTTGTTTGCCCTTCAAATTTTCTTTCGTACTTCTGTTAACAAGGCTACTTGCCACACATGGAAAACCTATCCAATGAAAATTCAAATAACTGGGGCAAAAATGAGTCAATATTTTAAAACAAGATAACTACTTAATTTTTTAAAATAATCTTCATACAAGCTGAAAGAATAGAACATCACAATCACCTGTTACCCAGACTTTGTTAAAGTCATTAACTAAAATTATAAAATCATGAAGAAAGCAACATTTGTAACTTTAAATGGCTTTAAAGTACAACAAAAATATACATTCTTACAATCATAATTATATTGAATATTGAATAATTACATTATAAATGCGAAAGTTGAGAAATTGTCAGAAATTATAGTCTGTGCAATTTATGTTTAATTTATTCATTGACGTGATACATTTTCAGTAACACGTCCTGAGTTTGATACTGAATAATAAAAAGTAATTTTGTTTTTTCATTACAAATGTTGATTTGGCCCTGAATTCACCTGATTCAGAAACCATGCAGACGTGTCAATCAGCTGGCTAGCTTCTGCAATCTCCACGATGGGCCTCGATACTCTTCCTTGCTTCTCTCTTCTTCTTGCACTTTTAGATTACTACTATATTTCACATAATGTAATATACATATTACATAATATATATAAATAATACACACAGAGTATATATATTACCTGCATGCAATTTACAAAATTGTATATTCAATAATATTGTGACGATATTTAACAAATAAATAAAGTACACTTACTGTAGTAATAATGCTTATATAAAACATTGTTATATATAGACCAAATAGTAAAACTAAACTTAAATTAAGATTTTTTTTTACAAAAACTTAGAATTACATTATAAGATTAACCCAAATAAATCTATAACTTAATCTCTATCTGGTATAATAACAATTATCAAATATTGTATATAACGAAGTGCGCACATAAATTAACGAGTATTCTGCTGAAAAAATATAACTACAAATAGCATAATTATGCTATTAACAATATTGTATTATTTTTATATAATTATATATTCCGAAAACATATATATAAAGATATGTTACATAAAACATAGATATTAATAATATATTCATAATAATTATACATATATACAAATATTATTAAAAAATACATTATGTATATTTTTCATTATATTACAGTATATTTTAGTTTATCTATAATTAAACATCTGATAAATTGGCGCGAATATATATATAGATACAATTCATATTAGTATAAACTATTTGCACACATATATATACTTAGATTAAAATTATATCAATGACTCTCACATGTACAGTTTCATTAATATGTATATCTTGCATATTTGCTTAAGTTATTAAGAATATCTTTAAATAAGCATACAAAGTTCTTGCTGAATTAAAATAAATACTAATACAATACATATAAAATATACACACATACACATATGCACACGCACAATATATATATTAAACTCATGAAATAACATAGAAAATGCTAAATTAGAAAGAAATATTAGCTTTCATTTAAATGTCAAATGTTAGCTTTCATCATTTAAAAAATATCAATATATTCATAATACCATTAAAAATTTGACAATGTAATCACTTAAAAATTTTTCATATTTTATTATATTCCATTATATTATTACTTCCACTAATATTATTACATTGCCAGTAATATTTTCTATCTCACGTTTATTACCCGCAATAATTTTATTCAATATTTCTCAATTTATATATATTATATATGATATCATGTCAAAAATAGAAAAAAAAAAGAAATATGTAGAAACCTAAAAAAGTTTAAAAATTTATTTTTTTCTACTTTTTATAATACATTGATTTTAGTACAGAAAGAAACGAATATTGGTTGTAAAATCAATTTTTATTATGTTTGCGACAAAGAAATAATCTTAAGACCCCTAGTCTCTTATTGAATTATTATAATGACAGCGGCAAGAATATAAGAATTAAAAACGCGAGCCTATAATGAAAAAAGATACAATGGAAAGAGATATATGAATATATATGAAAGCCTCATATATATAAATCATACATTCAATCATACAATCATTTCCACAATTTATTGCTTATCGTCTTATCGCTATTCTTATAAATATATAGTCATCTATAAATAATAAATTACGCATTAAATTAAAAAATATATATATCGCACAATTAATACAACAATACAACGATAATCAAAATAAAATTATAACATGATATCATCAGCAATAATATTTTAATTATTGACTAAATTATAGTAGTCAAAAAAATCTTTATAAAACTTTTTGTAATTTTAGTAATAATAATCATTTTACTGTGATTATATAGTGATTGAAATTAATGAGATATGTCCTATTATAATTTCCAAAAATTATGTATATAAAATAAACAATTTAATTTTAAATAACAATTATAGTCAAAACAAAATAAAAACTTGTATATAAATTTTTAAATATATGTAAATGTATATATATAGTGTGAGATACTTAAATATAATTATTAATATATAACATTTTTTAATAAATTTAAAATTTGGATATTAAAATATATG
>NW_021851677.1:512574-514775 GCF_003651465.1 Formica exsecta | reverse complement strand
CGAATATATATATATATATATATATGGGTGTGTGTGCATATGTATGTATGTATGTATGTATATATAATTTATATTATTCAGAGTGAGTCATAAATATGTTTTAAAACTTCGTGAGCATATTCCTGAATAAAAAGTATGAACAAATGTTCTTATGAATATTAAACCGAAAATGCTTCGTTATCGAAATAATGAATACAAATAGATATTACATTTCACCATACGTGAGATAAATATCACTCATTTCTTCAAATAAAAACATTCTCTATACTGTTACAGTAAATTAATGAATCAATACTAATACTGCTCGGTTGAACTGCCTCAAGCATGTTAACTTGTTTGTAGGTTGTCTCTTACTGTATTCAAGTACAGAGGGCTACATTAAAACCCCCTTTCCCTTTCTCTCAATGGATCGTAGTAGTGTGGTAATTAAATATTATCCTAGAAAAAAATACTAGAGACATAATATCGTGGAATGAAAGAATCTGATCTGAAACTCAGTCATTGTGAAATCTATTTATGTCCGTTATTTCGATATCGAAGCATTTTCGGCCTAAAGTTCATAGGAACATTTGTTCATACTTTTTTTCCAGGAACACGCTCACGTAGTTTTAAAATATATATTTAAGATCCACCCTGTATATATATATATATATATATATATATATATAAAATTTATTCATATTACGACAAATATTATTCGAGTATTATTCGAGTATTATTCGAGTATTATTCGAGTATTATTCGAAGTAATCTTTGAAAACAAGTTTCGATGTTAACTTGTAAAATTCAAGTTACTTTTCAGATGTAAAATCTTATTAAATATGCAGCTTTAAAAGCGCAATTTTTCTAATTCCGTCTTTTCTTCGATCTTCACAGATAAAACACAAGTTTATAAAAGAGATATACATATCTCGATTCTTGGGTAAATACAATCGGATATCGTGAGATACGAGTTAATCATCGACACAACAATCTCACAGCATACAATTTCCAAATTATCACCCTTGCAAAAACTAAAATATTGCTACAGTAAATATCAATTGCATAAATTTAATATATAATTAAAATTCCATATATACATATATATTTTTACTTGTATATTATATATATTTGTGGTTCAATATTTTTTTTCCAATTACTTCTCATATTTATGAGCCTAAAATTCGCTTACTTGAGAAGAATGGACAAAAATAATGAAATTACGAATGTGAAGAAAAAAATGAGAAAAAAAATTAATCGATTATTTATTATTCGCAATTTTAATTTTTAAATTTATATATATATATATAGTGTCATAGGAATTTGATTGGTTTTATGTATGTAGCAGTACACTATTTTCATAGCAAAATGTTCTTTCTTTTTAACCTACAAATTTGTAAGATAGAAATTATAGAATGATGGAAACTGGTTGGAATTGTGGAGAATGCTTATTGTCAAATTTATGCAATGATTATTTTACTTATATATGCAAAGTTAAAATGACTTCTAGAGTCATTTTGGTGCGCACAAATTTCTCGCTAACAAGACAATAAAATCTTTGTACTATGTCGCTTTTATATAATTTATCAGTCATTATTCCAGAGTCTTTATGCTTAACTAAACTAGTGGTATAAATATATCGATAGATTGTCTGCTTAGCGTGTACATGAATGAAAATACTATTGAGGCGAAAATACCTGTTGTAGGAATCATAATAGTCTTTCCTGTCCGTAGGCGGAGGTCCCAATGACATAAGTGGCGGTGGTGGATGACCTCCAGTGACTAGATGCGGCATCAACGGCGGTATATTGTGTTGGGACGGCTGGTTCCTTATGGGATATCTCGGCAACGGCCTCTCCCTAGGCGGTAAATCCCGCTCACGATCACGGAATTGATAATCGTGAGCCGGTGAATCGCCATAGTAAGTACCGTATCCATCTCTTGGCTCGCGTGATCGCGGCCTATCTCTCTCGCGATCCCTTTCTCTTTGAAATCTAAAAATTTAAGTCATTCGCGATATATTAATACACTCTAAACGCATTTTAAAAAGTGTGTCTTTTCTAAGATAATATAGATAAGAATATTTTTTATCGAACGCATACCTGGGAGGTGATCTGACTGGCGATCGATATCTGGGCAATAAGTCACGGTCTCGATCTCGCTCGCGATCTCTCTCGCGATCACGATCTCTTTCTCTGTCTCTCTCTCGATCTCTGTCTCTT